>NC_066626.1:28333360-28636391 GCF_025201925.1 Gopherus flavomarginatus
ACTGAGTCCCTGACCAGATCAAAGCACTTTGCTGTTATTTGTTTTTATATAGTAGCTGAATAACCAACTAAAAATAATCATGTATGCTGGGAAATTTGAAATACTTCTTTATTTCTCTAGAGAGATCCGGGTGAAGAAAAGTTTTTCCAGTGTGAAGTAATGTAAAATGCATGTTCAATTACTGTACATTTACATTATTTTCCTGTACTTTTCTTTCCATGTTTTGGGTCTTTTTATGACTCTAGAATCTGCAGTAATAAAAGCTGAGAGCTTTTTTTCCATCCTTCCATTTACCCATTTTTATCATGTACAGCACGACTCTTACAAACTGGACTAAATCCATGTTTCAAACTCCTAGGCGGAGAGTACATGCCCACTTTCCTAATAATAATAATAAATAATGCCTTTTCTGGCTGCCAGAAAATCAGCTGCCAGCAACCATACCATTTCCTACTAGCTGGATGAAGGTTTACGGTTCTTCAGTAGGGTTTCTTAGTGAACTGAGAAAAGCCACTTTAAATCAGCAGCTTACACATTTATTGTTCTTCACACTTCTGTAGTGAAACCTTTATAAACACGCCACATTAAACAATTATACAATAATGTGACATGAGCATTAGGCCTCTCTCTCAATGTGTTTATATTATTACATGAATTACAGCAGTGCCGAGGGTCCCATCTGTGGTCAGACCCTCAGTGTAAGGCAGTGCACAAACATATTGAGGTTCAGGCCCCAAAGAGCCTATAATCTAAATAGACAAGACAGACATGGGTTGGGAGGAGAGACAAAGGCACAGAGAGATGATATAACTTACTCAGGGACACATAGGCAGGTAAAGATAGAGATCAAGGTCAACTGCAGTGCCAGCTGTAGAACCCTGATGTCATAAATCCTAGACCTATATCTAGCCACTACACTTGTCATAAACAGATGGTTAAGGGTTAATGTCTCTTTTACCTGTAAAGGGTTAAGAAGCTTAGTGAACTTGGCTGACACCTGACCAGAGGATCAATGGGGGGACAAGATACTTTCAAATCTTGGTGGAGGGAAGTCTTTGTTTGTGTTGCTTGTTTTGTTCGTTGTTCGCTCTTGGGGCTAAGAGGGACCAGACGTACAACCAGACTTTCCCAATCTTTCTGAATCAGTCTTTCATGTTTCAAAATTCTAAGTATAGCCAGGCAAGGCGGATTAGTCTTATGTTTGTTTTCTTTCAATTTGTGAATGCTTTTCCTTTTGCTGGAAGGATTTTTACCTCTGTTTGCTGTAACTTTGAATCTAAGGCTGGGGCGGGAGGTCCCTCTAGTCTATAAGAATCTGAATACCCTGTAAAGCATTTTCCATCCTGATTTTACAGAGATAAATTTTACTTTTTCTTTCTTTAATTAAAAGCTTTTTTTTTAAGAATCTGATTGATTTTTCCTTGTTTTAGAATCCAAGGGATTGAGTCTAAATTCGCCAGGGATTGGGGGGGGGGAGGGAAAGGAAGCGGGGAGGGTTAATTCCTCATTTGTTTAAGATCCAAGGAGTTTGGATCGGTGTGAAGCTTCCCAAGACAACCCAGGGAGGGGAAAGTCTTGGGGGGGAAAGGAGGAGGGATGTTTCATTTCTCCTTGTATCATAACCTAGTCCCAGATTTGGACCTTAGCGTCCAAAATATGGGGGTTAGCATGAAAACCTCCAAGCTTAGTTACCAGCTTGGACCTGGTAAAGCTGCCACCACCCAAAAATTAGAGTGTTTTGGGGCACTCTGGTCCCCCAAAACCTTCCCTGGGGACCCCAAGACCCAAATCCCTTGAGTCTCACAACAAAGGGAAATAAACCTTTTCCCTTCCCCCCTCCAGGTGTTCCTGGAGAGACACACAGAAGCAAGCTCCATGAATCTAAACAGAGGGATTCCACCCTCCCCGTTTCCAGCCTTGGAAAACAGAAGTACCGAGAGCTAATCTCTCTTTCCCCCTCACCCAGAGGGAATGCAAAGTCAGGCTTAAAAGAAATATGAATAAACAGCCTTATTCAAAAAGAATACAATTCAAAGCACTCCAGCAACTATAGACATGTAAATACAAAAAGAAAAACAATAGAAACCTTATTGCCTTACTATATTGTACTTACAACTTGGAAACAGAAGATTAGAAAGCAGGAAACAGAAATCACTTCTCATAGCCGAGAGAGTGCAGGCAGAAGACCCCAGAACAAAGGACTCACACACAAAAAACCCTCCACCGAGATTTGAAAAAGTCTTGTTTCCTGATTGGTCCTCTGGTCAGGTGTTTCAGATTACTTCTTTCCAGGTGTAAGAGACATTAACCCTTAGCTATCTGTTTATGACACCTTGTTTTAAGATCTTGGGTCTTGGGTTCCCCAGGGAAGGTTTTGGGGGAACAGAAGTGTGCCAAACACTCTATTTTTGGCTGGTGGCAGCATTAACAGATCTAAGCTAGGAATTAAGCTTAGAAGGGTCCATGGAGGTCCCCCACATTTTTACTCTAAAGTTCAAAGTGGGGGAAAAAACCTTGACAACGCGATTTTCTACACAAAACTCACTGCCTTTATTCATATATAGGGCCAAGTTTTCAGAGGCTTGACTGAGCTCAGCCACCACATTTATGTGATCTCCTGTGCACTTTCTTTTGATGTCAATATTTTGATGCATATGAAATTTGTGCTTGAGCAAACTTTATAGGAGTTTAGGACACTGAGCACTTCACTGTAGAATCTCTGTACCTGACAGGATTAGGTCCTACCAGCCAGAGGTGGCTCTAGACATTTCGCTGCCCCAAGCACGGCGGTATGCCACGGGGGGCTCTCTACCAGTCGCCACGGTAGCCGCCGGACCAGCAGACCCTCCACAGGCATACTGCCGAAGGCAGCCTGCCTGCCGCCCTCCTGGCAACCTGCAGAGCGCCCCCTGCGGCATGCCGCCCCAAGCACGCGCTTGGCAAGCTGGGGCCTAGAGCCGCCCCTGCTACCAGCAGCAAATGGGGGTGAACTTTAAGACTTAATTAGGTTTTAATCTTGCTTTGAGATCTTTTAGCATGCACTCAATACATTAATAAATCCCGACATAGGATCCCATAAATTGCATGTCCATCTCAGGGATGTTTATGCAAAATAGGTAGCTCCCAAAATTTAAGGACTTGGAGCTTCAGTGCAAAATTTTAGGAGTCTGTAGATTAGAAAGTCTTTTATAAAATTACCTGATGTGGAGCTGGAAGCTTTTGATGTGAACATATTTTCTCTGTTTTCATTTTTAAAAAGGTAAATGTGAAATAACTTTACTCCATCGGTTTTCAGTTCCACAATAATTTGAAAAATGTCCATAAAGCACATGAATAATTATTGATTCTATTAAGCATTCTGTGCTGCACCAGTGGCACAAAATACATTCATTGCAAATGTACTTTCTTTGCAAATTCACACATTATTATTTATAGCTCTTTTTACTAAGTCACTGTGTTAGCTTCTCTAATCTTTGTTGTTCTTCTTTATGTTCTTCATCTTCCCTGTAAGAATACAAAGGAGTCTGAATATGCTCAAATACGCAGATAAAAGGCTTTTTTATATAGGAACAATAATGTGATATTCTCCATCTTGGTTTGACACTGGTGACAACTTCAAATTCTCTAGGGTTTTACTGAGTGTTTAAAACTTGTTGCATAACTTTAGCGTTAAGAAGCAAAGAAAATCATTTCAAAACCATAGGAATAGCTGTTCAGAGACTCTTTCCCTTCTCACACCTTCTTACTGATTTGTAACTTGAAGAGTACATGGGAATCGCCAAGTTCCCAGAAAAATCAGAGCCATCCATTGATTTGTATGGGCACCCAATAGGATGGACATTGAAACTCAATACCTTTGCATATCCAGTCAGTCTATTTCTTTACACTAGAATGAGTGAACTCATTGCTGTACGACACGTTTTCATACAAGTCAGAACCCATCGGAAACCAGACTACATTCAGTTTTTGTAACTCTCATGAACTTTAATCAAAGGTCAGTAAAATCCTTGGGCAATGTACTGGTATTATGAAGGTGTCTCTGGAGCTAGTTCAGTAAAGAGCTATCTAGCAATAGGGGCAGGATTGTGTTACAATTCACACTGCCACATTCTGGGCTAAGGGTGGCAGGTGCTTCTCACTCCATGAGACAAACCTCTTTTTTTCTCATATTTTCATCTACTCTTATTCTTTTCCTGTCACAGATTTCCCTCCTACCCCCTCACCTTCCTCTTAACCTACTGAGCATCAGGGCATATGTTTCTGATTTTACATGTAGAAGAGACTACTGCATAGGAGACTAGAATTTATAGGACATCAAAAGTCACTGGGTCTGATTCTCTACTCCTTACAGCAGTTTTATGCTGGTGTAACTCTATTGAAGTCAATGTATTATATCAGTGCAATAGAATGGAGAATCAGACCCCAATAAGTGCATATATTCAGGGGCAAATTTTTCTAAAGATAATATTATAGTCAATCATTATTCTCATAATTCAACATATTGTAAATACAAATTTAAGTTTTATATATAACATTCTGTATTGTTACAGCCAATTAAACACATTCACTTTCATCCCTTATTTGTATTATTATTGGATGTATAATCAATAAGCCATGGCTGGGCACAATTTTTTTCTATTTTCAGTGATACTGATCATAACAACCATAAACAAAATGATGCACAAAAATGCTGTAAAACTTCTACATGTCTCACTGTTCGTTAATAATTTCAGTTGTTTCACTGAAGACTGAACATCTTTGCCTGAATATTTTCACACTTAAAATCTGTTTAATTTTTTTCCCTGATAAAATATTTTCATGGAACAGAAATATAGTGTAAAAATAACAAAGTTCAAAAGTATTTTCTGGTATTCATTTTGGTTCCTAGGTAGGCTATCACAATGTTAATTTTAGAAACTCTAGCCCAGCAACAGACACTTAAGAACAAAATGATGTACAACAAGCAGCAATATTTTAACTGCAGATGATAGGTTTATGGTCTTATTTATAGCTCCCTTCACTTTATTAGGTTTTAGGAAATGTTTATTCCTTTGGGGTTTCCCTGTGTATATTCTATTTTAACCCTTGGACCTAGATTTTAGGCTGTATCCTGTCAGTTTTCCTCAAATATTTAATTTATGAAAAGACAAAACATAGAACTATGTATATGTAGGTTTAAAATGTCTGACAAATAAAATGATTGTAACTAATTATCATTACATTTAACTTCCAGCAATGTTGGCTTCTTTTTCTAAATAAATATACAATTTTTTTTTAGTATTAATCTTGAAGCAAATACAAGGAATCATTAATACTTATGTTAGAGGTTATAGGGAAACAAAAACCCAAAGTTTAAAGATTTATTAATATTACACATTTTAATAAGTAAAATCTAATAATGCTGATTTGTTTTGTACCAATAGAAATTAAACATAGAATGGCAAATTCTTAGCCGGTATAAATTAGCATAAGTCTGCTGAACTCACTCAGCAATGCAGGTGCAGATTTACACCCATACTTTTTAATCTAAATTTAATTCTGCAGTATAGTTGCGCTTCAGTTTTTACTTTTCATACCTCCTTTTGCAAACTCATCCGCTCTTCACTTAAAACTAGACCTAGCTGGAAATTTGTTGGAAAATGCTGCTTCGTCAAAATCAAACCTTTTTGCAGGAAAAGATTAGTTTTTGACAATTTTGTTCACTAAAAATTGATTTAAAAAATTCAAAATTGTTGAAATGTTTCATTTTGACACTCTTTTTAAAAATTAAGTTCTGTTTTTTGGATTTGAAATGACTTTTTGTTTAGAAACCTTTTGATTGACCTGAACTAATTTTTTTGCGTATTTTCAGTTCATGAAAAATTGAGATTTCAATTTTTTTCATTCTGATTTGTGAAAGAAAATCTTTTTTGATACATCAGACATTATTTGTAGTTTGGAAATACTGCTTCCTGCCCAGCTCTATTTAAAACACTGATTCTAAGAGCTATGTTTTGTCAGAAAATCATACTGGCAGGAGAAATTATGAATATAAATGGTATTCCTCTGAACAACTGTGAAAAGCTGTCAACTCCAACAATGCATTGTGTTTAGAGTACAATAAAAGCATAAACTTGAAAACTATTTCCAGGTGGCTTTTTATTTGAGTGGACTCTTAAAGTGAAGAGTCCTGTCATTTACTTCTTGTTACTTAGTGTAATGATCAAGTAGGCAAGAACAAAAAGAGAATATTTTCCCCTTTTAAACTACTTCATATATAGCCTTCTTGATTTCCTGACTCATTTTTTTCATGATGTCCTTAATTCTGTATTGCTTTCACTGCTATTATTATTAATAACTTTTCCCATGTATGATGTGCTAAATCATTTTAATGCAGCTAATTGGGTAGTGTGAAATGTAAATCCCAATAACATGTTGAAAAGAGAAATATGTCAAAGTCCTTTTATCTTGTTGACAGGTTATAAACCCAGACTGGTTCAATCTAATAAGGTTTAAATTTTAATGAAATAAGCAAAACTCAGGCTCAAGTAGATAGCTTTCAGTTATTACTTCAGATCACTCAGCTACAAGGAAGAAGTACGTTATCATTTATTTATTGATCGCATTGTTTGAGCTATTTTGCTCTTAACAGCTGTTCTGAAGAAAGTATTTTAAATGATTAACAATGTTTCAACAGGAATGTCACATTTACAAGGCTAACTGAACCTCTGTCCCCTCTTCTGGTCTCACTGTGTGCACCCCTTCATATGTTAGGTCTTCTGCCTTCACCTCTTCTTAGGTGGAATCCTGCAATTCTACCACTCTTAGACCAAGCCTCTGGATTATGGCACTCTGCATATTAACTGTGTTTACACTGTAGGTCTGAATGGATTCAGCACCTGCAAGTCTTCCCTTTGGAAACTTGTGACCAGTGGTTAATGCTGTGACCAGACAGCTTTCTTAAACAAAGTATAACATAAAATAGAGGATTTAAACCAATAAAAGGGTTACACACATGTTCATTTTACCCTAAACCCTACCATCATGTGGTAGAGAGACAGGCAGGTTTTGCTTCTTCAGACCCTCCAATCTGTCTGTCAGTCTGTTCCCCACAAACAGGCCCTTAAGAACTGCTTCTAGGAAGTGCCTTTTATCTGTTTAGTGCCTTTTGACCTTTTCAATCCACACTTGGCAAAACAAGTCTTGTAAGTTTGGCTGAAGCCTGGAAGTAGCATCTTCTCAGCTAATAGTATAGTGTTTCAGGCATTGTCTCTTTAGGACCAGGAGGCTGCTTATCTGGAGCTATTGTGTTGCTTTCTGCATAGTTTCCTAACATGAAATTGTTATTAAACTAAAATAACATATGCATACAATAACCATCATAATAACCTATTATAACCTGGCTGTAACTATCCCAATAATTAGATTACCTATATTAAGTTAATGCTGGGCTGCATGGACAGCCCTGGAGGGTAGAGAGGTTCTTCATCCATTGAACAAGTACAGCACGGGCAATGGCAGGCCAGGCTTCCTCACACTGTTAAAATATCGTGTCTCCTTCCAGGTTCAAAGGAGGACAACAATGTCAAATTTTCAACAAAGGGAAAACTTGTGGTTTTAGTTATAAGTATGGACCCTTCGATTGACACTGCCATTTCATTTCATTTAAGTAACTATCAAATGATAGCAACTTTTGGTAACTCTTTCACTTGATTTCATAGCAGAGTCTTAGAGTTTAAAGGCTCTTTATCCTGTTGTCAGTCTCCTGAACCACCTAATCCTTGGACATTTAACATTACTAAGCCCTACCATGCTGAGTCAGAGCCACTGAAGTAAAAATAATAGTAATTTTCTATTTATGTACAATTAATACTGGTAAGCAGCCTCAGCAAGTGTATTACTTATGTACAGCTTTCATCCAGCTCTTTAAGCGAAAGACATCATGGACTGAACAGATATCTCATATTCAATTGCTGCTTTCTATAACAAAACATCAGACGAGTCCCTTGAGTTCTTTATGACCAGCCTTATGAATTAAGTATTAATTCAGTTGTCCGGTGGCTGTGTACAGAAAGCAGACAATCAGTGTTACATTGCCTGCACTGTGAGGCCAACAGGAAAAGGTGGACCCTTTCTTGTATTCTGGGGAAGGAGTGTATTTTTTCCAGGTGTAGGGGACTAGTTGACTAGTTCATTTAGGGAGGGATCTAAGCAGCAATGTTCACATCTTGATCAAGATCCACATTTTACAAACCACAGGAGCATTCATATGGGTCAGCAGCAGAGTTTTGCTCCAGATAAAACTTATAAGAGTTCAGGAGATTTTTGTATTTTGGGTTTTAGTTCAAGTTCCCTCCTAAAGAGATGTGTCTCCTAGAGCTGTCATAGTCAAAGTGTGCTTGAGGATAAGCTCTCATTTCCTAGAAAAGGCCTCAAGTGGGCAGCATAACATATAGCCTCTGACAGCTAAACTCTGACCACTTGCTTTTCTTTGTGGTGGAGGTTTTATAAACTGAAAGGGGGTAAGAGGAGTGTGAAAAGTGGGTATCTGGCATCTTGTACTCATATTGCTCCAGGCAGATGGGGCTTATTAGCTGTGATAGGCAGTCTTCCTAGGAGAAGGGTCTGTGATTTCCAGTTTGTGTGGAAAAAGGCTAGCTGGGACAAAAGGCCAGCTGTAAAACTAAAGATAAAGTAGAGAGGCTCACAGATAGGGAAGTCAGTCTGAGATTTACGGATGACCAAACCAACCACGATGATAGCAGAGAGGTTTGGGGGGAAATATCCAAACACATTACAGAAAGAATACAAGCTGCTTGTGGCCAAACAAAAGGAGGAAAATGTCAAGGAAAGGAGATGTGGTGGTCCAGCAATGTGCAGAAGGCAGTAAAGAATAAGAAAAGGTTTAAGTGGATGGCAGAAAGTAAGAATGTGGGGAAGTTATGGGTGCTGGGGGTGCTTCCACACCCTCTGGTTTGAAGTAGTTTCCATCATATACAGGATTTACAGTTTGGTTCAATGGCTCTTGTCCCTGCCTGCAGGTATATGGGATCTTGGGGAGCAATTACCACACAGGTGGGGTGCCAATTAATTTCTTTATTAAAGGAAAAAGGAAGTGGTGGGAATTTAACAATGAAATACGATGGGATGAGGTGTATAGGGTGTTTACAATAGACAATGATGGCGGGGGTTCTTATTGAACAGTGTAGGGAGTTCTAACAGTGGGGTACAGTAAGTGGGGTTCAGCACAATGGGATACAGTACAGTCAATAAGCGTATCAAAAGAAATGCAAAATAAAATGGTAGCTTCTATATAAAATGGTCAACAATCTTAGATAGAATGTATTAAGTGGTTAGTGGCCTTATACACAATGTAACACAATGGTATCAATGCAAATACAAAGTATATCAGAAAAGTGGAAGCAATCAATGGGGTGTTATAATTACAAGTAAAATGTGAATCACAGTGCAATAATACAATATGGGTGATAAGTAAAATTATGCAATGTAACGGTATAAAAGAAAAGTAATGACTTAATTTGTGAGGCTAGGATAGCAGATAATCTGCAAGAGTGTACCTAAAGGCTGGGTCAAGGAACAGGAGGGGGGAGGAGAGTGAATGATTAGTGGCAACTGGTGAGAGGAGAGTCCGGCTGGAAGCAGCGAGAGACTCTGAAGCCCTGCAGGGTAAGGACAATGGAGCAGTGTGATGGTGATCTTCAGTAGGGGAGGGGCAGTGGAGAAGTGCAAAGAAGGGCTAGAGAGAGGTTTAAGCAACAAGCGGACACCAAAAACAAAGGGAAAAAAAGCGGCAAAGGGTTTGGGAAGTTTCACAGGGGGAGAAGCAGCAAGGGGTTTGGGGAGTTCGGAGGGTGATGCAGATGCCGGGGGCGGGAAGCAGCAAGGAGTTGGGAAGTTCGGAGAAAGTGCAGATGCGGGGGGAAAAGCAGCAAAGGGTTATAACAGGGAGACATGGAGAAGGACACAGAGGGGGAGATTGGAGCAAGGGAAAAACAGACACAGGAAAGTTCAGGGAGAGATCAGGACAGCGGGAAGACGAATTTAAGCAGCAAAAACCTTATCTATAGACACGGAGAAGTACACAGAGGGGGAGATTGGAGCGGGGGAAAAACAGACACGGGAAAGTTCAGGGAGAGATCGGGACAGCAGGAAGACGAATTTAAGCAGCAAAAACCTTATCTGTCTTAACCAACGACTAGGCAAAACAACAAATATCACAATTCTAAGCAAAACTATAACAAGCAACTATACGGAGCAACAAAACAGTAAACTATAACAAGGCAGGTGAACTTACAAGCTCTACAATCTTAACAAACTATGACTTATTAAACTAAAAAAACAAAACCTATGGTGCACCTTATGCTATGAGGAAGTCACAGAGGGCAGAGTGGTATGTGCCCAGGATACAGCTCCCAAGGCAGCCCCCAAGGAAGCCAAGGGATGGTGGCTGAAGCCAAGGGATACAGCTGAAAGCAGGGAGCCCCGAGGCAAAGCCCACAGGCGCAGAGCTTAGCAGCAGCACAAACTTATTTTTAGCAGGAAAGCACCGCGGAGTTTAAGAGAGGTTTTAAGACACAGACCAAGGTTTAGCTTGAGTCTGTGTGCTGGGGAAACAGAGACAGCAGCTAAAATAATAAAATAAAAGTAGGGAAAGTTTCACAGAGGGATTCTTACCAGTCCCCAAGGCAGCAGCAAGAACATCAGAAGAAGCAAGGAGGGCTCGGTACAGTGTCAATAATCAGGAGATCTCTCAGGTAGCAATTCGTTCTTCTGGGGGGGGGGGTTTAAAAAACCGGGGGTATGCTCAAAAATAAAACGAGAGCGGAGAAAGGACCCACCAGAACCCCTGGCTGATCAGACCAGGCAGCAATGCAGGAACCTTTCTGATGTTTGTTTCAAAAATGTCTGCTTTTAAAGGCAAACTCAGGCAGTTTCCCACCAGTAATCCTGATAGGCTCCCTCTGTCACAGGGGAGGAGGCACAGGGAAAAAGACTGCAGGTGAGCAGAGAAACATGTCTGGACAGAGTCCTGTGCAATAGGTGACTCAAAAGCACATGAGGTCTATGACTCATGCCCAGGATCTTAAAAACACAATAGGTCTTGCAGCTCTGGACATTGCCTGCCCTACACCGAGCCCAGGTTCAACGAGGTGATAACAGGACTAACCCTTTGAACAGGGCAGTGGTCCCATTTAGCACCCAGCACAAGTGGCCATCCCTTTGAGAAGGGCAGTGGCCCTGGTAAAAGGGAAGGGTGGCCACAGGAGGAGAACAAAAACAAAATGGAGTATGGGGACAGCTGTAAGAAACAAAATGGAATAGGGGGATAGCTGTAACAGACAGCTCTCAGCACCCCTACTATACAAATTGTTCCAGCACTCCTAAGTAGATTACCCAAGGTTAGACAAAATAGAACTTGGGACCTGTGATGTGTGTCAAAGATGAAATCAGAAGTGTCCTGGAGAAATACACTGAAATCAGGACATGTCTGCAGATTTGTGAGAAACTGCTTAATGAAAAGAAACCAAAGGAATCATTGAGGGGAGTATGTACAAGCAACCTCACAAGACATCACCATGGTGGAGACTCAGACAGCCCAAAAGATGATGAATGTAGGACGCAATTCTTAATTCTCTGTACCAGAAAAATTCCCAACAAGTGGTTCAAGAGCACAATGGTCCACATCTTTAAGCATAAAGGAGATGACAAGAATGTAATTACTGACCCATCATTTTAATGTCACCTGATGATGTTTGAAAAGAATGATCAATAAAAGACTTTCAGATGAGCTGGAGCATCAAGGAAGTAACAATTAATTCAGGTTTATTCCAGGAAGGTCAACAATGGATGCAGTGTTTGCAGCACAAGAAATGCAGGAGAAGTATAAGGAATTTGCTGTGTGTGTGTGTGTGTGTGTGTGTGTGTGTGTGTGTGTGTGTAAAGAAGGTTTGTCGGAGTTCCTAGAGAATAATTATGGTGTGCCTTGGTAGCACAATATGCTGGAGACGTGATCAGATAATCATGGACGTGCATGGGTGTAGCACCACAGGTGTGAAAAAGAGCTGAGGCTACAGTGAGCTACTGTTGAGGGTAGGTTTACATCAAGGATCATTAAGCTTATCCCTATTTGTGACTGTAATGAACACCTTGATGCAGGAGATTAGTGAAAAATATGCTGTCCTAATGACATATGGTGCCATGAAGATAAATATGGACTGAAAAGGGACCTAGAGCTATGGAAGGCTGCATTAAACAAAAATGGCATATGAATCAGCTGACAAAAGATTGAATACATGCATTGCTTCACTGAGAGGACAATGAGTAGCCAGCACAACTACACGGTACAGAGTTAAAGTATGTGCAACAATTTAAATACCTCAGTTCAGTCATGATGGGAATGTGGATGCAGGCTTTAGGAGCCATGTAAAAAGAGCACTTGGTGTAAATCAAGGGAATTTTTCTGAGATAATAACATGCCAAATAAATAAGAGGAAACCACATGCGATCATGGTTGGGCCAGCTATGACATTGGGTCAGAATGGTGGCCAATGAGGAAAAGACAAGAACACCTATTTCATGTTGCTGAAATGAGAATGTTCATGTGGATACTGGGTAAGATGAGAGCTAATATTAATGAAATGGTATGAGCCAGGATGCATGTAGCCCCATCATGGAAAAGAAGAGGGAGTATCAGCTGAGATGGCTGGGTCATGTGAGATGTACACTGCAGCCCCATTCCAGGCATCTGGACACATAAGCCCCAGAGAAATGCATAAACTGCAGAAAGATAGGCATTTGTCTACTTAAATTGTCTGCAGGGCCTGACCAGTGAGGATGCTCTGAGTTGCCTAGCAGAATTGGGGCCTTATAGATGAGCTTGCACAATACAGTCAATGAGTGAAAGTGGTGGAGGACCTCCCTCATTACTTTTAGCCCAGTGGTCAGAATACTCACCAGGGGGGCCCTGGTTCAAGTCCCTCCTCTGCCTAAGGGAGAGAGAGGATTTGAATTGGAATCTTCCACTTCTCAGGTGAGTGACCCGAACAGTAGGCTATAGAATATTTTGATGTGTAGCTCCCTTCATATCTTCTGTTGAAGCCATTGTAGAGTAGGCTAAATAATGGAAGAATCACTAGGCAAGAGAGAGAGAGAATGCACATGAGACTAACTGCATACCTGGCTTTTTAGAGCATTCATGTAAGAGACCCAGGGTCCAGTCTCCTTGCTCCAGATAGTCTTTAATTAACTCAAGTGAGTACCCTAAACACAGGGCTAAAAGCTATGAAGTCCTCCTTGCCCTCTCCCCTGCCCCCTTCGGCTTCTTGACAAAATGGCATAGGTGCCTAATGCCAAGAAAGGGTATGCAATGAGAATTCCAAGCTCAGAGAGGTGACTCCCTGTGAACCAGATTTTGCTGCCTATCTCTGAAAGAAGGGTGAGGCTTAGCACATACTTCCCAACCTGGCACCTCCCATGGACTAGTTTAGGTGGGAAGCTGTCTGGCATACTGGCTTTTGTGAATCCATTCAGAGGTGCCCATTTCTCTGCATTCATTGTATACAGTGCCTAACCTAGGTTTGTGAATTCCTGTGATTTTTCTAGACACCTAAAAGTTAGGTGTGGCAATGCTTGTTGTCACCATGCTTACGTTCCTTTCTGAATCTAGCCCAAAATGTATAATGGGTAGGACAATTTAGGAGCTTAAACTGTCTGTAGATAGGACTGGTAAATAATTACTGAGAGGTGAGATGTTGTACAAAACAGTTGGAATAGAAGAGTATTTCATACCCTGCTTAAAAAGCATGGTTGGGATAGCAGCTGAGCATTGGTTGCTGTTTTGTTTGATTCTCTTTTCTTTTCTTTTTTTTTTAAATTGGTTGTATACATCAGTGAAGGGTCTTGGTTTCTAATGGAATGACCACTTTATTCAATAAAGTAGAATACCACCGTGAGGTATTTCTATTTCTAAATAAAAGCTGCAATTGTAAGAATACTTTGAAGTTTGTTGTAAATGAAAGGGCAGCTGGAAGATTATATAATTTTTTCTTGTTTTGTGTAGGAGCTGGAAATTAAACAAGGAGGGGGTGGTGCAGTGTCCTTTTCAACATATTGAAAGGGGGCTGACTGTGTGTGTGTGTATATTTGTTTTTCTGCAGAAGCAACATCACACAGCACCGGGGCTTGCTTTTCAAGCGGTGGTGAGTCAGATTTATCCTAAACAAAGAATAAATCTATGCACAAAAGCAAGTGACAGGCATATCTGACATATTAGAAAATATATTCTTAAAATGTAGATATCTTTAATTATCTACTAAGCTAGGTTTTTTTCCCAAACAGAAGACTATAGCTGGATTGTGTGGCTGGCATGGAGAGGCAGCCATGAACCCCTTCTACTCTCATCAACAGTGGATTCTCCTGTCTTGCAGGGCTGGACCCAGCTCCCTACTCTGGGCATTGTGTCCTAGCTCTTGGGGTCATGATGCCACTCAGGACCAAACCTGCATAGCACTGTGACCCATGTGCCAGGTCATAATGCCTGAGTGGGGACCTGGTCTCAGTCCAGCAGGACAGGAGTCACCACTGTGGGATGAGTGTGGGACCAGCTTGCTCTGCGTCCTGCCTCCTCCCAGCACCTCCCCTCTGCACTGGGCCAGGATTATGGTTACGGTGCCAATGCATAGGGAGCTGCTGCGAGTGGTCAGTGCTCCCTTGGTGCGGGGAGGAGAATATTGCTAGCCGTTGACTTTGGGCCTCTCCTTGGATCCTGGATGGGTTGCAAAAGAGGCAAAATGCAGTTGGTGGGTCACCTTAGAAAAAGCTTGGGAACCGCTGTTCGAAGCAGCGGTGTTGAATTAATACATAGGATTCAGAGTCTGGACCCCCTGAATCTGCAAAATTGGGATAGAAGCCTTATGAAAAGAGTCAGATCTGTTAAGCATTCTCTGTTTCCCCAGGACACTCTGAATTTTGAGCACGTTCTCATAGAGCCCTTTTGATTTTCTGCACCAACAGTTGCAAAAGTGAGCCTGTGCAGCAGAGTGTGTGCCCTTAGAGATCCACAGAGGAAAAGGGTATGGAGAGAGTAGCCTCTGTGTGGTCTCTACAATAAGAAAGAGCCAGAGACCTGCAGGAAGCAAGATGGTGAGAATGGGTCATGGCACCTCGGTAAATTCAAGTGGATCAGTTAGGTAGCAGGGAATGCTGTGCTGTGTGGGGTGGGGGTTAAGAGGACAAAGGAAGTTGTTCTCTGTGGAGCAGGAGGTATAACAAACCATAATTACAGTGCTTTGTAAGGAGATAGGATGCAATTAACCTACAGCTGTAGGGGGCAATTTTAAGTGAAGGTTGAATTACCCAAGTTGACCAGGACATCTGGATTCATACCCTATTTCTTCGACAGAAGACATCAAATGCCCCATGAAATCTTTAACTTCCCAACATACACACCACATAGCACACTGGTTTCATGTTTCATGAGAAAGAAAACAAATATTTTATTTATTTATTTTGTATCGTATGCAAAATTTTGATCCAATTTGTTACAATTTGCTCAAGCTACAATTTCGATACAAGTAATGTCCAGGTTTCCTCTCTGGGCACCAGCTGCTTCCTCTCCATTTTCAAGTCACTCCTTTGGTCGTCTTCTCTTGCAGGATCCCAGAGAGCTAATGATTCAGGTGGTGAGAGAGAGTGAGAAAGAGATGGATAAAGTTAGAGAGTGGGTGGTGGGTTCTGGACTCTGGTGTGTTGTGCCCAGTTACCTTCTGCCATTTATGTAAATAAGGACAATCATGGTCAAATATATAAATTAGGGCAATGGGTTATTTGCATAAAACATCTGAAATTCTGGATCTTCAGATTTAACAAGTTTAGAAGGTCTTTGATACTAAGATCTCTTCACTCCTGCTAGGTGGGAAATTTTATGAGAATAGACACTTAATCTTTATCTTGGCATTTGAGCTCTTCCCAATCTGGTTTTTGGTGAGGACTTGAAAGTGAAGAGGTGAAGAGTGCACAAATTAAAAATAATTTATGGGGAAGTTAAGCTTTTTCACACCTCCAAAATGTCTGATTCAGGATCCGTTTGAGTTTTGAGTAATGGGTACAGGAGTTTGTTAATTTACCTGAACTGTTTCACCCATCTCTCTTCATTACAGAACACATCTGATTTAATTATATGTGGAGATGAGGGTTTGTAGATTTTGTGTGAAAACAACAAGAGCATCTTAGAAACAGATCTGAATTCCAAATGTTAAAAATATGGGGTGATGTTGGCATAATTTTTTTCCTTCTGTTAAATGAATACCAACAATTCTGTAGCACACAGTGTAATTTACAAATATGGAATGGTGTTTTGCATTTTAAATATGACAGGGAGATGTTTGTTCTCATATGAACAGAATTAATAATGTGTGTGTGTGTGTGTGTGTGTGTGTAAAATCCTCAAAATAGGGATCTCGGCATAGGGGTGAATTTCATCTTACAGATCCACCAAGAACTAGACTGCCATCTGTCTGTGCTCTCCTCCCATTTATGTTTGTAAGGTGTTGAGTTACTTGACTGGGCAATTCATAGCAATACCAAGATTACATTTATAAATGGCAGCTCCACCACTGTTCAAGCAAAAGTACTGTGTATAGATTTAAAACTGCATCTACTGTCATTTCTGTATTACCTAGAAGTTTTGTCTATCAACTTATTTCCTTGAGCTTCACTTTATTAATTAATACATATTTAATATTATTATTCTTAAGGTACTGTATATTTAGCTTCTGTAAGAACTAGAACATGTCAAATACTGATCAATTGGGAGTTTTCCAAATGCTGGTGTGATTAGAAAAGTCTTCTCTAATAAAATAATACAGACAAATAAAGAGCAGATATAATGTGTCATCTCTCCTGGCTTTGCCATAAATTTTTCTCCCTAGAGATTGTATGATATTATCGTTTTTTCAGCCTGCTCTGACCCAGTCATAGAGACAAATAAGTTTCTCCACACAGATGGGGGAAAATGACCACTGAAGAAGGCTATAAATAATTGCTAGTGAAGAAAAGTGTAATTAATGTTAGTCCTAGCTGATGATTTGCTCCTGATAAGGAGATCAATACAAATATTTTCTCTAACAGGTCAAATCACAGAGCTCTTACTGAACTTAATTTATTGTGTCAATTCCAAAGTCTGACCAATTCCATTTCATATTAATTCTTTTCTTTGTATAGATTAATTGGAGATCTTTGAGACTGATTCTGAGCAAGTGCCCTTGGAATTCTCTGAGCACATAATTTTAAAAGAAGAGATTGTGATTAATTTGTTTTGACCAGTTTAAAGTATGACTTCACACTAAAAGGAGTCTGTGTAAAAAAAAGCACTGAAGGATTCCCTAGTCACCTGCTTTATTGGTTTCAGTTTCATGTGTACTCAGTTGGCAAGGTATGATGGGCCCTTTCTATGGGATGCACAAGAGAGAGGAGTCTTTATATGCAATCATTACACATCCTTTTAAATGTGCTCCCACATAAAAGCCTTCATGATTTGGTCCATCATGACAATTAAGATATCTCCATGATGATTCAGCTATTTCTGAATACCTGAAATACTGTGCAGTCCCTCCTAATGGAAGTCGTTTACCAAGGGTGATGTCAGGTTTCCTGCTATCACCCCACAAGTACTGCCTTGGAAGTGTCTGTCCCTTACATTAAATATCATTATTTCCAGTGTTATTGTAGCTGGGTTGTTCCTAGGATACGAGAGAAACAAGGTGGGTGAGGTAATCTCTCTTACTGGACCAACTTTGGTTGGTGGAAAGGATGATCTTTCAAACTTCACAGAGCTCTTTTTCAGGTGCGGAGGAGGAAACTATAGAGTGTCGAAGCTAAATACAAAGTGGGACACATTAAGTGTGAGGGGTTCACACATGTTGTAGGAGACCACTTAAAGAAGGTGGGCAATTAACTCCTCTGCAGCTGTAGGACAATGGAGAGTTACTAGGCAGCAGGGAGTGGTAAAAGTTGTTGTAATGAGACATAACCAGAGATAGTATCTGCACCTACATGGTTATTAAGGAGATTGTATGGTTTAAGCTCTATGTTTTGCCAGGGTGGAGATTCTAAGAAGCCAGTTTCTGTAGGTATTGTTTATAGTCAAACCTGTCTGAGGATTCATATTGTAGTTAAGAAAGAGGAGGTTTTAAAGTCTTCCCCTTAACTAGCCCATGTTCTGTATTGAGGACAAGAAGGGTCATGTGTCTTTAGAATCAGGGTTTTCTCCTCCATTCGCAAAGCATAAATTCCTGCATGCAATCCTAATTTCAAAGGTGATCAGATCTTTGCCTGCCTCATTTGATTTTTCATGACTCAGGAGTTGGGAAAATCAGTCTCCATGGCCATATCAAGCAGGGTATGTTCTCATATAACATATACCACCTCGGTTGCAAATACTGTAACAGTAATGCGTAACATTTTATTTTCCATGAGAATTCATGCAAGGAAAACTTCATTACATCAGTGGAAAGCAAACACAAAAGGAGCACAAGCACATCTGAAGCAAATTCTTTTTTAGATTTGTGTGAATACTCGAAGAATTTTTGTTCCAGCTTTCTCACAGTTATAGCAGAATTATTTAAGTCAATAAAATGTTCATGGTGTTTTAGTTTGCTTAATTTTGCAAGTCTGATACTCTGACCTCTAGGGCTTTGCAGGGGAAGAAAATGTCTATATAATAAAAAGTAGTTGCTGTTTGTAAATGTTATACCTATGAATGAAATGAGACATAACTGCAATTTAACTACTTCCTGAGGCCAGCTGTTTGCAAGAACTATGTTGAAGCAGTCTTCAGGGCAAATATATCATAGGCATGTATTCAGTCCCCAGAGGAGATGATCTATGCTTGTTTGTCTGTACAAAATAGGATAATAGAATTATTTTTCTTTGTGGTTTAGCCAAGTGGCTGTTCATTTCCTTTGCAGGGAGCAAGGTTTGAAAATCTTCCACCCAAACTTCATTTGCATAATAAAAAGTAGGTAGTCTTCTGGAGGGGGCATGATTATATAAACTAATTATGATTCATATGTTGTACCATTTGAAGCTCAGAGGGTTCTATTATGTTTTCTTTTTCTGTAAAAGAAACTAATCTTGGCAGTCTAAAGTATATATGCAACATCAAGAATGTAGAAATGATTTTTTTTATAAAAGGAAACAGTAATTAAATATTGCATGGAGGTTTTTCACAATGGCATGAATTAAGAGTGGAGTGTCTGCTATAAATATGAATTTTCTCCTTTTTGACTGCATGACAGCCATTGAGTTTTGCATCTTTGGGGGGTTTCCTTTTTTCTGTGAAATGTGATCTGAGACTAGGACAAATTGGGTCTCGGACTATATGCATATCCTATACACATTGTGAACATTTTTATGCTTTTATATACATAATGCATATATACACCTCTACCCCGATATAACGCAACCCAATATAATATGAATTCGGTTATAACGTGGTAAAGCGGGGGGGCGCTGCGCACTTCGGTGGATCAAAGCAAGTTGGATATAACGAATCTATAATATGGTAAGATTTTTTGGCTCCCAAGGACAATGTTATATCGGGGTAGAGGTGTGTGTGTGTGTGTGTGTGTGTGTGTGTGTGAATGTGTGTATATATATGTATGTGTATATATGTATATGTATATGTATAAATAAATAAAAGAGGTAGTTCCCATGTAACCACTTCCTGGGACTAGCTGTTTACCACAACTGGCCAGAACAGAAACTGCAAAGAGTAGACCCTTCAGCCAATATTTGAGGTGTGGGAAAGTAGATTCTTTTGCTAGCAGTTTTTCTGCACTGCTGGTGTATTGTGCCTTCTGGGATTACAAGAATTGTTAATGCCCAAAGCCATACACTTCAGCAGAGATTCTGTTGTACCTTCCTGTGGTGTCCAGTTTTGTCATGTGATTCCTGGAGTCACATAGCAAGGGGACAGTACACCTATGTCTGATATTCTAGCAAGCACTCCAATTTAAATTGATTTTGGTGGCTTCCAACAAAGGACTAGGCCCTGTTAATAGTTTTGTAGAAGGCAATATTTATTTTTGTTTAATCTGCATAAGAGTGAAGTAGTCCTTCTAGAACATATGGGCCTGATCATGCTTTCCTTGGGGATGGGGGTGGGGAGGAACAATGGGAGCAGACTAATGGGGAGGAAATGTTACCTGAATTGTTCTGTCTGGAGAAGATTATGATTTGGCCCCAATGGAACAGCCCCTAAGTCCAGGGTTTTAGCTGGAGCCAGCGGCATCTGCCTCTGTGCCAGATCTATATTCCCAGTGCTGCTACAATTTCACACTCCCTGCTGGCCTTATTGGAGCTAGGCTGTCAGGGCTTCCACAACCACTGGCAGCTCCCAGGACTTTCCTTAATGGACACTCTCTTCTTTAGGAGGTGGGAGACGTGGAAAATTAGTATAGCTTCTGACTTGGCTCCATGAGCGTTGTTGACTGTGGGGTAGAGTGAGAGGATGGAAACTGTCCTGCGTTGTTAGCCCTCTGCCTGCTCGCTCCACCCATGATGATCCCCTGGCTGGTGGGAAACTTTCTACAGGATGTGGGAGAAGAGAAATGCTGCTATAAAGGCACTCTTCCTGTGTAGGCGATCTATGCACTGAGGGTCCCATCCCTGTAAAGCTCTCAGGGGCACAACCAGAACCCATAATATTTACCTAACACTGGATCACTGCACTGGCTCCTAGGAAGCTGCCATTTTGTATTGTGCAGTTACACACTTAGGCATGTAATAAAAATCTTTAACATTATTGGCAAGGCTATTCAGCCGCCTCCATTCACAGCATTTATGCCCAGGGCTTAATGTTTTCCCATCAGGATATTAAAATTCATTGAAACCTTTTCTTAGCTTTGCCAATGTCTTTTTAAACTCAAATGCAACTTGTTTTGAAACTTGTTAATGCTTCAGTAATTAAAACCTAAATAATTTTATGAAGAAATTTGGCTAAAGTGTTTGCTCCCAGCTATAGACTGGGTATACCTCATTTTACCACACACCATACTGTAGGTCTGAAGAATAAACATTGAAAATAGAGGAGAGAGGAAGTAATGGAATGGGTTTAGGAAGAAAATTAGCCATACATTTCCTAATTTACAAAGAGTAACATCATGATATTTTCTCAGCTTCTCTGTACCCGTTGTTTCCCTCAATAAGCATTTGTTTTAAACCTTGACCTTTGTGTGACTGGGGAGAAGAAAATGCATTTAGGCCTCAGTTCAGCAAAGTGCTTAAGCATGTGCTCCTTTTTGGAAGTAAATGGGAGTCAAACGTACGCTTAAGCACTTTGCTGAATAGTGACAGATTTAGGCCCATACTTAATAACTTTCAATTGGGCTATCAGGGTCTGATCCAGAGCCCACTAATGGCAATGGAAGTCTCTTCATCATCTTCAATAGGAATGGCTCAAGCCCTTATACAGGTGGTTCTAGCTCCATAAGTAACGTTAGCAGGACCTGTAAGTTTTGATCGGTGGCACAATCTTGAAAAAAGCTGGCAACAGATGAGTTGTAAAAGAACAGCCTGCCAGTCATTCCCTGTACTGTCAAGTTTTGGTGCCTGATGTCTTTGCTATTCAAAGTCTATAAAAATTATGGGTGTTTTAATGTTATTTAAACACACTAGTTTTAGTGCTGTCACTGCAAAAAAATAAATGTACTCATTAGCAAGAGCTAAAACCCTTTTACAGCCCGAGTATTTAATTTTATCCTCAGCAGTACCTTTCCAAGATGTGTCATGTGCTGATACAAGCAAGAGTTAGGGACAGTCCTCCTGGGACCAAAGTACTCTAGACAGGATATTGGTAGTCTTTGTGAGTAATGAAGACAAAGGAACACAATGCCTAATCAAGCATTTACTCAGAATTTCTAATAGGTTTTCAACATAATTAAAAACCACTTTTTATCAGCATTTCCTTTTAAGGGGCTTAACTATAGATAACCATGATAATATGGCCTCAAATTACTGCTGGACAAATGTACAGGACCTTGAGGGCATATTTAAGGATTAGAAGTGCTCCAGCAGCAGAGAGGTTAAATCTCAAAGAGTTCAGAGATGCAGTGTAGAGCCTACATCATAAAATCACTCAATCCTAGCATCTCAGGGACTTGTCATTATTCACTGACTTTCTGAAAAGTCCAGGCTTAGCTGCTTTAATTGTACCGTGGATAAACAGGGGGGTTCAAGTAAGGATTACTCTTGAAACAGCATATTTCTTTGACATGTAGCAGAGTAAGGTTTCATAGTATCTGAGTCTCTTTGTAGTGCATCACAGAGGTGACCTGTGCAACACACGAATCAATTTATACCAATTTTAGAACACTCAGCCCAGGGGCCTGGCTACAATATGTGTAGACACTTACAGAGCTTTGTTCTTTAGAGCTGAAGTTAAAGGTAAATGTAGTCATTAGCAATAGGAAACAGGATGGGAAACAAACAAACACCCTAAAAATGCCACTATGGCCCCATACTGCACACCTAACTCAGACAAAACTCCCATTCTTGTCACTGGGGATTTGATGTATGGAAGGACTGAAAGATTAGTCCCCATAACAGGAATTTACATCTATCAAAGGATGGAATAATATGAATGTCCATCCAGTTCAACTGCTACGTTCCCTCACATACTGAACTGAAACCATCCTAACTACAATTTATATGACAAACTATTCAACAATATTTTAGTGCGTTATGTTAATATTGCAATTATTTTCTGTAAAGTGTAAATACATATTTACTGTACATAACTTACTAAAATTGTATTTTTGGTTACATTTCTTTCTTTGTTAGTTTTACTAAAATTACATATTATATTTAGGTAGATTGGAATATAACTATTTCTGTATAGGCTGGAATTGTTATGCATATTTTAACAAATGTGTATATATTATTACCTATGGATTAGAACAGATTCACTGGAGCCTTTCAGATCTACCGGGCACATAATACCCTTTGGAAATAGCTGTCTTATTATTATTCCAGTTTCTGATTAATAATCATCTGATTAATAAAAAAGAAACACAAGTTTGTTCTTTCTTTCACACATACAAACATCTAGATTGAAATAACATTAAGCTGTTACGTAAACTGACAGAAGTCAGACAATGCAAATTTAATGATGACACTTCTGGCTGCTTGCTTAACTCATACTGTTATCTAGATTTTTCTTTTCTTTTGTAATTGAAAAGGCCTTAGTTAAGGCAGGAGGCCTACACCCTCAAAGTATTCAGGTGCCCTAACTCCATTTGCTTTCACCAGGAGCAAGGCACCAAAATGGCTTAGAGGATCTGACCAAAATTAACTCTAAATCTCCTCGCTTTTGCACGATTTATCACCCTGTTAACATTTGTGTACTTTTATGTTAAAATAGATTATACCAATTTAAAACTAAATTTTAATAAAACCTTTGCTTAACATATTTTTGCTCATGGATAATACAGTAGCCCAGACAAGGAAAAGGAGGATTAAATAAATTCTGTAAATGGTAATACAATATCAAGTGTAAATTGATCATACATGGGGGTAAGATATAATTTAGTGTGACTTGGTATTGTTTTCTAGGAGCAACAGTAGTGTGCACATTATATATAGTATGCAATATCTTGACACATCAAAGTACAGTGAGAAAGTTCCTGACTCAAAGAACTTGCAACCTAAGAAGACAAGGGACAAACAACGTGGGGAGAGGATAAGTATCTTTTTTGGGTAAATCCAGGCAAACACACAAAGGATAATGTTGTTCAGGCAGAACTTCAGCACTGTACTCCACAGACACTAACAGCTTGTGCTCCAAACTAACGTCCAGTAGTCCTCGGATTCTTAGATTACAATAGTAGCTAACCTCAACTGGTCTTCTTCCAAAGCCATACAAACAGTTTAATTTGTTATAGGCATCATGGTAGGAATGAGTCTTGGGTAAAGATTGGGAGGAAAGTGATCGTGACTTTATGGTGGGCATCCCACAAATGAGGGGCAGTATGGAAGAAAGCACAAAACTAGTTGAGAGAGAGGTGGACAATTAGTCAAGGCTATCATTACCAGCAAAGCAAAGGGTTGGGAAATCATATAGTCAAAGATAAAAGAAAATAAATACGGAGTGTCAGTGAAAGGCTTTGAAGGTGAGGTCAAAAAGCTCTAACTTGAGGCAATTCGGAGAATTCAGAGAGGGGATGTCATGTTCTGGTACCAGATCTCGACTGGCTACAGAGCTTGCCTGTATACGCCAGATGAGTTCATCATAAGATCCTTTAATGCACTGCAAGGTATGACTGAGATTAGCTTAAATAAGGTATTTTATATACAGCATCACCTAGAGACTGAACTTTATAATGCAGTTTAGCATGCCATTACAGGGGATGAGAGCAATGCACAAGAAAGATTATTTTAATTCCTGAATTGCAAAGATTGTTGTGTGTGTGTGTGGTGGGGGGCGGTAATGTGTGGATGTTATGCAGGCTATAATGTGTTATAGAGGATGCTGCAGTTACCACGGTGAGAGATCTGGAAGGCCTAAATAGAGTAGACAGAAAAACAGTCTGGAAATTACAAATGCTATGGTGGAAGAAGTGGGAAGATTTCAAGATGTTCTGGATGTGAGAGGCAAGTTTGAGAATGAAGTTTATGATGACCCCAAAATTATGGACTTGAATTGGTAGAGGGGGGATTATGGTGTTGTTTACAGTAACAGAGAATGGGAAAGGCTTGATATAAAGATAAGTGCTCTTTTGGCCATGTTAAGCTTAAACTGACAATGAAACTTCATGGGGCTGATGCCAGAGATAGGCCAAGATATGAGATTTGAGGGAACCAGGTCAGGAATGGAGAAGGAATTGTACAACTCATCTCCATAAACTTGGTAGCTGAAGCTGCGTGAGCAGATGAATTACCCCAAAAATGGTTGTAGAAAGAGGATTTGACCATGGAGCACTCCAGAGAGTAAGAGAGGAGAGAATTTGCTATTCAGTGCATTAGCAACATAACTAATTTACATATTGCTGTGACAGAAGGTAGTGTAATAAGCAAAATAACTAAAAGGAGAGTGTAAGATAAAATGAAATACGTAGATGCTTCTGCAGAAACTGTCTAGTGAGCTATGTGGAAAAATAAAATGCAGTGACACAGCTGGTAAATGACTTTTCATGTGTTGTTGAATGTTTTCTTCAAAAATGGGATACTGAATTCAGCTGTAATGTTCAAGCAAAGACTATTTTCTATGCACAATGAAGCAAGTGTATTTAGTCATCCAAAAATTCAGAAATTTCATATAATTTCCTTTTTTGCTTCAGTATTGATGCTGCTGCTGCTGGGATCAATTATAAAACAATCTGAGTGACTCCTGGCGATGGTGTAGGGGGTGGAAGGGAGAAGTGAGCTGGGGCACCATGGTGGTGTGAGTGGGAGGGTGTTCAATTGCTGGTGACTGTGGTGGGGGCCTGAGTGTGAAGTGATTGCTGGGCACACTATAGAGTACTGGAGGCCTGATGGGAAGGCGTTTGGTGGTGGCTGCATAGGGTGGGGTTGAGGTTGCATGTGGGAGACTGATGGCTGGAGCAGTGCTGTGAGGGTTTGCTAGGGGTGTGAGGTTTTTATTAAAACCGGCAGTTAGTTGAAGAACAATTTCTGGTTACCTCATTGTAGTTTTCATTATATTCTATTGATAAAATATTTAGAAATAAAGGGGTTTGTCCACATAGCTCAGTCCTGCCAGTGGTGGTGTAAATGACTCATCCACTGATATATAGAGAATGTCAGAACATACTGTAATTAAACCATGTGCCGCTGACTGAGTCATGTGCTGTACAAACTCCACACAAACCAGCCGAGACTAAAACTCTGATCCTTCAGTTCCAAAACCACAGGTCTCTAGCACGGAGCTAAAGGAGACTATAGTTGCCACTAGTGGTAGTGGTCCCAATCCAACTTCCACTACAAGCAATGATTGCAAATGGAGTTGCACCAGAGCCATAGTCAGTACATTAAAATGTAGTACCGTGTACATTAAGTAGTACAAGAAGTATGGATTTGCCAAGCATACATGGTGCATGTTAGGGCCTGCAGCAGAAGTCAGGGCCTACCTAAAAACACTTACTAAAACCATCAAACCTCTCTACTGGCTGTTTCTACAAAGTGTGGATATCCCAGATCCAGCACTGAAGAAGTTTTTGTTCAGAGCAGGGAATGTGCAGTATTGTTGTAGAGTTCCAAGAAGGGTTGCAGCTGGTAGTGAGGATAGCTTGGGTCGCTGAGGAAAGAAGCCTACAATACATAAAATAAGAACATGGAAGATATCATGTAAGACAAAAATGGCTGACTCACAGCCTGGCTAAGCACGCTATCCATTTGGGCTTGATCAACCTAATGAATGCTGATAGGCACTAAAATTTTGTATCTCATGCCAACATTAGTTAGCTCTGGTACTAGAGTAAAGTGCTGAATTGGGAACAGCACAGAGATCAAAGAGTGGCAGTGTTTTCATTTTTTTTTTCACAGAGCCAACTCTGCTGCCACTATCTCTTCAGTCCTCCTCTTTTTCACGATTCTCCACCCCGACTGCTGCCTTGGAGTACATCAAGAGTGTAAAAATAATTAAAAAAAAAAAAAGATTCTGTGCTCTGCCATAGATTTTCCATGTGACCTTCAGCAAGTCAAATGGGGATAATAGCACTTCTCTACTTCTTGGGGTGTAATGAAAATAAGTACAGCAAAGATGGTGATACTATGATAATGGGAACATATAAGTACCAAAGAGAGACTTTAAAAAAAGAAGCAGCAGAAGCAGTGAGAGTAAAGAATATAAGTGTTTCCATCTTCTCTAGAAAAACAAAATTATTTTTTACAAGAATATCTCAGTTACAGGCAGCCTTACATGACTGTAACCAACTTTGCATTTTTCTTGCTGTCCTCATTTATTACTATTTTAAAATTATTTTAATATCTCCTTTGGCTTTTGCCAAGCTCTCCCTGCAGATGACAGTTTGCTTCAAAGTAACATCCTGCTGATATACTGTTGACCTGAGAGAAAAATCTCCTTAGAAAATGTATAATCTGCTTTTTACAGAGCAAGAAGGTGGCAGAAATTATTTGCCTGATGGGCAGGTAATATTTTAGTGGTAAAGTAAAATTGACCATCAGTAAAAGTAGATTTTGCAAACTATTTTAATTGCAATTGCATATTTCACAAAAAGGCTATGGGGGCGTTTTATTGTCAGTTAATGTTCCAGGAAGGCTGTTGTTGTTGCTCTTCATAACTTTGTACAATGTTCTTAGTTTGTTTTAATGTCAATAATGTAGCTATTAAATCAGTCCCTTGGCAAAGTTTTGCTGATTGTTTTCCTGTACTAAATCATTAATCGATTGTATTTAGAATATATTGCCTCTGTTTTAAGTCTACAGTTATGAAGCCAAATTTGTCTCTGATTTTCTGGCTGCAGTTTTGTATGTGCAATCACTTGTAGGTTCAGTATTGGGGGTGAAATCAATGGAAGGTGACATTTGCAGACACAATCAAAATAGATACAAATTATGGAATTCAGACATCAGTCTCAGAGAGGCATGTACATTCTGTGGTTTGTTCCCACAAGTAATTGCTTCCACAAAATTGCAGGTGCTAAGTTAGAGGTCATTTTAAAAACTTTGATCCAAAAAGTAACACTCAGCCTACTATTGTTGCCTACTGTGGTTATTTAAAAGGTGTTTGAATCCTTGTGGTGTCATACAAGATTTTACAATGTTTCTTGAACAAGGTAACTATTTAACATAATGAGTGATGCAGTGTTGTATAAATTCTGTAGGTGCCTCTCAAGAGGTGACCCTATATAGCTTTTGTTTCCCCTTGAATTCTGTTGCCCTTCGTATTCTCTAAATGTCCGCTGATCGTTGAGGGCCAAGCTTTGGTTAATTCATTGTACAAAAAGAAAGGATGATGGGAACGAAATTAAAGTTGGTCACAAATGCCCTATGCCCTCTATTAGAAGAGGTATATGCCCTGTTTCAGTATGACAGGAAGAAAGGAAGCTGAAAGGGCCCAGAAAATAAATATATAAATAATGGTTCCTCCCCTCCCCAACATCTAAGAGTGTCACTGAGATCAGGAACACTATTTATGTAAGGCTAATAGGTATTGTACATTTCTTTTGATCCTTTTAGGTAGCGTAAGCGGCAGTCATCACCAACTTAGAGAACAATGCACGTCAAATAAGATTTTATTATAAAGTTTTCAACAAAAGAATCAAGGATTTTCATTCTCTGTGGTAAGGAAATTGCATGTTTCCAAAGAAACATTGCAAAGTGACACATAAGATACCTGAGCATTCTTTCCGCCTCTTTTCCTGGTACAGACATGACATCTAATTGAAGAAAAAGAAAGGAAGACTGAATTTGTGATCTATGTCTCAAGCCAAACCACCGGAAGCCATATTCAGCCTTCATTGTACACACTTGTGTCATCCCCTTGCATTAAGTGCTGTAACTAGAGGCAGAATCTGGCCCTAATCTTGTTTCTGCCAATTTAATACAAGGCAGCCCACCACATTTGGGAGCTGATGGCCTCCTGTGAGATACTGAGCCCTTCAACTTGTAATGATGTCAATACAAATTGAGGGGGCTCAGAACCTCACAGAATCAGGTCCAAGATTATTAGCCTTGATTGGCAAATGTACTACATACCTGCAGTATGACATGAGAACTGATAAACATCGGCAGAAGTGGTCGTATCTCAACCTTTGGCCAAACTCTGCAGCAACTTTACATCCCACTTCAGAGGGAAAGGGGCCATTTTGAATCCAGCACATCCAGAAGATCATCATATAATTGAGTCATAATAGTTTTTTTTAATTGTCTTCATAATGTGAGTTTTATGCTGAGTTCCTCATAGTCAGAAGACATTATTTATAATTTGTATTACAGCAGCATCCTGTCATGGACCAGGACCCTCATGTGTTAGGCACTGTACAAACACACAAGAGAAAAACGGTCCCTGCCTCAAAGAGCTTTGACATTGTTTCAAGAGTTCAAATAAACAGGTTAGAGCAAAATACTTGCCGTCCTAAACAGTGTGGATGACTGGCCATAAATCTGATTGGTTAGAAGCTGGTACTTCACATCTAGTAAGTAACATGGTGTAGTTGTTAGAGCACAAGATGTTCCTAATTCCTGTATCTCATTGTTTGACACTGGGGAAGTCAGTTAAGCACGTCAGTTTTCCTTCTGTGTTTTAGGTGGGATAATACTGAGAGTACCTATCCACTGCATGAGGGTGTTGTGAAGCTGTCATCAGCGGCTACTGGTGTGGTGCTCTGCTCTTGTTTAGTGATGATAACAGTCAGATGTGTGCGTGTTTCCTCTGTGTACTTTGCGCAGATAGCTAACACAGCAAACCCCGAGAGAACCCCCAAAGACCACATACTCTAGTAAGGTACAAAGGAACCCAAGCCAGGTATATTGTCAAACGAAGCACAGTAATAGCTTCCTATAGACTGTACAGGACATATTACTAATATGTGCCCCCTGGCAATGGACACAGCTCAGTCAGTGGCGGGACACTCCACTGCCCCCTAGGCTGGACAAAGATGTGCACTCCAGGACCTACTTTTATACAGTTACAGGACAGATTACTCATCCCTACTGATGTATTGAGGTACAGCCCCTTGACTCATTGGGGTGCTGTCTCCCCCTTTGATCATGTTGTTTCAAACAGATCTAGCCATCATGCTGTCCTTTTGACCCTATCTTTAAGATGTACCTGCCTGTTCCTTGTTATCTCTGTGGAGTGTTCTGATGCCATCTTGGCACAAATTCCTCTTATTAGCATTTGTGTGGATGCACCTGCTTCTAGCAACCCTCTTCTTGCCAACTTCTGTGAGTGGGGCCTGCCTCTGGCTCACAGCCCAGCTTTTGGTTAGCAATGCCTGGAAGTACTTTGGTTCAGGATTCAGGCCTCAGACTGAGCCTCTGACACAAGAGTTTATGTTTCAGGGTCTCATCTTACAACAGAAGCTTATTCACTTACAGCGTGTTTCTGAGTTTGCACCAGTGTAAATCAATAATGGCACCACTGAAGCCCAAGCAGTTATATTTGCCTTCACCTGGTGCTGCTGAAATAAGAATCAGCTCCTTAATGTTTTTGAAGTGCTTGGAGGTGGAAGGAACTGTGAAAGTGCTAAGTAGTGTTAGCTTAGTTTATATCCATGCCCCATTTCTGTACTGGAAAATCCAATATGAAATTTTAAGAGACAAGGGGTGTGGATGTTTCAGTATTTTCAACCTGTAAATAGCTCAGTGGTTTGAGCACTGGCTTGCTAAACCTGGGGTTGTGAGTTCAATCCTTGAGAGGGCCATTTGGGGATTGGTCCTGCTTTGAGCAGGGGGTTGGACTAGATGATCTCCTGAGGTCCCTTCCAACTTTAATAATCTATAATTCTTTGAATTAGTAGCATTATGGCAGGCATGTATCTAAAATCAAAGTTCTATTGCTTGCACTGTACCAGTTTACCACTAATACACATTGGCTTCTGACCAGACCAATGCCAAGTCTATGTGGCAGTGAGCTGAATTTCAACAGGCATCTGTTACTTTTCCCAATAAGGCCTTCCACCGAGCTGCTGCTCTGTCTAGGAACTCTGCTTAGAGCCACCATATTTCTGTTTGGCAAAAATGTACAGAACTTTGTGTGTACCATTATTATTTGAAGTTTTTAGAATTGCGAGGGGCCAATGGAAAAAAAAAGCAATAGAATTATCTTGCGAGAAGACTGAATTAAATTATCCCAATTGAGACCTGTCCCCATTTTAACAGTGAAATACATGTTATAGGCAGTTATATTAAAATTCAATTTGCTTTTCTGCAGATGACTATGAAAGCGAATGTCTCTCAACTAACCTGCACTCCACAAGGGGCAATTTTTCCTGAGGCCAACAAATCCAATACCTGCTTCATTTTCAGTTATTTGATGATAATTAGGTTGGTGTAGCCAAGAACAATGCCAGACATATTTAACTTGCATTTGAACACCATGAGTTTATAGATATGTTCATCAATAACTCTGATAAATGTGTAAAATTATATTTTAGGCTCCATGTAATGAATTGTTTATTCAATTTTCCAGTTAATGAAATGTACCCATTTTCTCTGGGTAAATGTGCAGTAAATGACTTACAAACCAAAACACTTCCAATAATTCTTGCCTAGTCATATATCATTCTTTCACCCCTCTGACAAGAGCCTGCAAACCTAGATGGGACTTGAATCCTTCCCTAAACCTAGACAAACTCCGGCTTTGTGGAATCAAGAGCTCTCTGACAATATTACATGTTGTGGGACCTTACAGTTATACCTGGGACTGTTAGCTGGAGTGCTTCATCTACACTCAGCTCTCAGTGGTTTATAATGAGGTAAGCAGTATCCTGGGTAGTCAGGAACCAAACCATACAGGGCTTTACCGAGACTTCTCTACACTCTGAATTTTGTATATACTTAGAGTGTTAACACTTTGAATCTCATCCAGAAATAATAGAAAGCCAGTAACACTGGTGAAGAAGTGGCATAAAATGTTTCCTGACAGTAATATTACCAGGCAGGGAGCCAACTGTCAAGTGCACTAGCTGGATCTTCAGGGGCATCTCCATGAGAATCATATTTCAATAATCAATTTTGGAGATACCAAAGACAGAATACAGAGTTGTAGAAGCCCATTTTGAAAGCGACAGCTGTAAATACCAATCCAGCCATGTATAGAAAAAGGCATTCATGCCCACCAATACCAGCTGAGATCTCAAGGGAGTTGTGGCCTTAAAAGAACTCCCAAATTGAAAAGTTCTTGATCAGAGAGACTCAGCAATAGGGAGGAGAGTCCAATTCCACTATTTCTTCAGGATCCTTCTTACCCTACTAGCACTACCTTTATTTCCCTTGGATTAAGCTTGACTTTTATTAATGCCCCAGTCTCACAGGCAATGAGTGAGAAGGCAAAGGAACCATACCACTTGCATCTGATGAATAGGAGACAGTTTAGTGACACCCCAGAGCAGAACATCTTACTATCTTGCCCCTGGAAGGATGAATGAGATGGACTAAAACATTGGAAGCGGACATGCGCTGATCTGCTTCAATTGATGGTTCTGCCACAGACCACTTGTGTGAGATATATAGATATAAATATGGATATTTTAGGCAAATCACTTAACGTGTTTCATTGACTTATCCCCAAAATGAGAATTATGCTCCCCTATTTTGTATGGGGGTGTTAGCAATAAATTATGCCGCACAATATATTACAGCGATAAGGGCATATAAATAACTAGATAGATATTGAATAAGAGAATCTGGCAGTACCTTTCACAGAATATTCCTCAGGACTGAAAATTTTATTGATTAACCCAAAATCTAGCTGAAGGGCTGAGGCTATAATGCAAGACAATGTGGAATCTGATATAAAGATATGAAAAAAAATGTGGGGATCTTAAAGCCTTCATGCAGTATGTGGATGAAAAAAAAAAGTTTTGTACTTATTTAAAATATCAAGAAAAAAAGGGGCTTCAGTTCTTATTTCATTTATGCTTGAAGTCAATAGATCCACTCCTAATTTACGTCAGTGCAACATTTGACCCAAATTATATTTCTTATATGGTACTTTATAGAATTAGCTTCCCAGATCAATATTGTTAGATATTTTATTTAAAAAAAAGTGCTTACCAGATTTATCAAACAGATAAATTGCACTGGATAGCAGGTCATAATTATACGTAGAGCATATGCTGTAAATAAGGCCACTCTCAGTTGCTAATATTATTGTAGCACCAAGCCTAATAGCAAATTCTTAATTCATATAGTGGCTCATGAGTGCCTACAAAACATTAGTGCCAAGAGATTGGTAAACATATTTTTTCCTAATTAGGTTCACAGCCACAATTTACTCTTAAAGGCAAAGCATACAATACAATGACAGTTAAAATGTGTTCCTTATACATGATCAGTCTTCATCAATTTTGAAGGACACCACATGGACATAAATTATAAGGTCTGACAAGGGAAGGTTCATAGATGGATGAGGTTCAGTCACAGGAATATTTCTTCTGCAGAGCAACTGTAAGTTTTCGAATTTGGGAACCTTATAAAAGCCAAGGCAACTCAATCATCACTAACAGACCTAGTACTGATAGTGGTTCTCATCTCTCAGAGAGAGGGCATCATACACAAAAGCAAAGACATTGTATCTCAGATTATGTTCAACAAAATCAGTCTTATGGATTCAATGTGCTCGCAGATTGGCAACTTGATATTCAGCGTTAGCTTAATCTGGCAAGTAAACAGGACTGACTTTAAAGCTTAAGAATCTTTCAGTAGTCTTATCTAGTGCATCAAGCACACACACAAAAACATCTGGTAGAAGTACATTTATTTTCTACCTTACTCTGTGTCACAATCTGAAAATGTGACATCTTCCCTGTGTGTGAGTGTGAATCTCTACCATTTAATGTTCACTTAGAGAATTAATTGTATCTTTTTCTGAAACACTGGAGCAATCTTTTTCAGAATGTTCAAAACAGGATAGCTAATGTAGGCTGTACAGTAATGAATATGATCCAAATCACTTGTTTATAGAAATATCTATATTACAGTTAGGGATGTCAACTGATCAAATGGCTATTCTCCACCTACATTCTCATCCCTATTTTAAAGGCTTTAAAATATTGACCTGTGAGATGTTATCTAGATATTTTTGTATACTGTCTTCCATGCAAATGCATAATAATTATGAACTATGGAAGAAAATAACCCCCCTCTACATGAGTGTTAATTCCTCTACTCAGGTAGTTTCATGGATTCTAACCAACACATTTCATGGACTGTTTTCCTTTTCCATTGTTTTTTTAACAGAAGGGGATGATATAGCCAATCATAGGCAAATAATGCTGTATGTATTTTACCATACAGTATCTACTTATTAATTCAGATACAAGTTTGGCATGACAAGGATACAGTGCTTCCACACTCAGTAGTTATTTCAAGGTCTTCCTTTGAACCAATAGACCAGCTTAAGTTTTTTCTACAAATGCTAAATATTTCTAAACCAAATTATCCAGAAGAGTACACAGGATAAAGACAAAAACATAATGTTGTCCATTCAAAGAATTCTATTTTACGTGCCTAACAAACATTTTTTGAGGGTACAGAAGTTATATCTGTGAATTTGTTTCTATTTTCTTCAAGGGCTTGGGCAAATTATGATTTATGACTCTAGGCTTGTCTTGACTACCACACTAAATCAGTCGATTTAGCGCATCTGATGAAGACGCACTAAGCTGATGGGAGAGCAACTTCCGTTGACATAGTGTGGTGTAAACACTATTTGAAGTTGAAGTTATGTTGTTCGAGGTGGGGTGGGGGGAAAGGTGGTTCACACCCCTGAGAGAGGTAACTTACATTGACTTAAGTGGTAGTGGAGACGAGCCCTTAGTCTATGAATGGGGGGAGGAGGAAGGAGAATAAGAGTAGAAAGAGAACATGGCTTGAAACAATTAATTAATAAGAAACTTCTGTGTGGTAGAGATGGGCTTCATTTAGGTTAAGGTGTAATTCTGTCAGGAAGTTTGATTTAGTCCATTTTACAGAGATGACACATTTTATATTCACTTCATATTCAATCTATCCCTAAAAAGTTTGTTGGGGTTGATTTAAGCCCATTACTACTACTTATTAAATCACAGTATAGCTGGCTATTCTGAAAATATTGTCTTGGTTCAATTCTGGTTCAAGAAATGGCCATTAACTTTTTTTTTTCTATAAGTATTTTTCTTATACTGGAGTTTGTGTCATATGCAAGGATAATGATAGTAGTTTTCAATTTTATTTTATTAACACCACATATGGTGTTTATACATGAGATTGGAATTGCAATGTTGTCAGATATGCCAGGAATTTATCCAATTTATCCAAACAGCCCCAGAATACTTCTCAACAAACCCATTACACAAATATTGTTTATGTGCATCCCTTAGAGCTTGCTGGAAATGGTTTCTGAAAATTTAGAATTTTGTTGAAAAATTGAAAACCAAAAACTTATATTTTCTGAAAACTCTCCAATGATGCACCATGGCCTCTCCTCTTGCCGAGCTGTCATGGTACATCGGGGAGATGTAGTCTAATTTGGAGCCACAGAGGCGAATGGCAGCTTGAAGCAATCAAACTACAACTCCCACAAGAGACCACGGCAACATTTCTGAATCAAATTTTCAGCTGAAACTTTGTTTTTTTAAGCAAAAAGTTAAAATATTCCACACAAAGCAGATATTTTTTGCCAGTGAGTAAATACATTCTTTTAATCAACTTTACTATCTGTCTTTATTTCAAATATGTGTTTTTTCAAACGCTCAAGTAATTGGAACATATACAGAGATACAAAAAACATATAGAGATGTCTTAACACACTGTGTAAAATTCTCTCTCTCAATTAAACCAAAATACTAGGTAAATGAAACCATAATAATTCTTCTAATAGATTTCTCCAACAGCTTTTGTAGGTTTCTGTTTCTCAGCATAGGAGAGGGGGCGTTCAGGGAAGGTTGCTCACCTTCTTGTTTTAGGCAATATCGCCTCTTCTGTAAAAGCCCATAATAACCATCATTATGTTATTTTCCGAAGGGGTGTTTTTCTTTGCAAATAGCAATTGTTTGTTGTTACAAATCTCCTCTGCAAGAATCCTATTTTTTTCTTTCTTTTTATCTAGATCAGATAAGATGATTTGTCACTGGAATGTGTCTTTTAATTCTACAAAAACAAAACTAAAAAGGTTAAAAAATATTCATGGTGAACCCATAACATAATTCATGTTTTGGAAATTACATTGAATCATCCACCCCAAATGACTCAGCCAGTGGGGAGCACCACCTTGTCATGGTAGGTGCCTGTTTTTCAAATACATGATTAGTTTTTAGATTTTACTCTGAGCTGATTTTCTTCTCACCATAAGAGGTTTACATAAGGTAAAAACCTGGAAGTCAACACAAGATATGAGGAGGGTCCCAGAGGCAAGATATGAGGATAAGAGAATAGTTGGTCTCTATACTTTTACTGACAAGATCTGCTGTGATTCACTTTCTGATTAGAGACTGTAGCCATTGAAACCACCTATTTCACCTGCTGACATCAGTGAATATTTCCCCTGACTTCATTGTGCCTGGATCAGCCCCTTTAAACTCCTGGGCTATGCATACATTATTCCATGTCCTACTTACAACCTCTCCATGTGGTCCAATGGCTGGGATGCATGCGTGCCCAAATAGAACTGGCTGAAATTTTTTGGACAAAGTTTATTTGCCTTAAAAAGGCAGTTTTGGGTGTCCCAAAACTATTAATGAATTTAACATGAATTAGCCAAATAGTTTTGGTCTTTTTTTTTACAAGGCATCAGGTGCCATTTGTAAAATGGATGGAAGAAGAAGATGCATCTCCTACCTTATAACCGTTAGCACAGTGGTGACTGTGTTCACTCAAATACAGGAAACAGAGTTTCAATTCCTTCCTCTGTGTGATGTGTAGAGGAATTTGAATCTGGGTGTCCCACATTGCAAGAATGTGTCCTAACCCCTATGCATAAATAATTAAAGTAGCCTTTGGATCAGCAGGATCTCCCTGAAGAGTGCCCTGACCACTAGGCTAAAGAGTTATTCTAATTCTCCCTCTGGCCCGACATTTATTTATACACAGTAGAACAGTTTCAACAGGAAAGATTGAGAGAGACCAGTCCCAAAATACCCCATAGCCTATCGGTGAGTGCCCTCACTGATGAAGGGAGACAAGTTCAAATCCCTTGTTCACATCAGGCAGTGTGGGAGAATTGAACCATCTCTCCCCTATCCTGGATGCATATCCTAACTACTGAGTTAAAGGTTATAAGGCAGCTGCCATGGACTCCTGCTGTTTTGTAAATCAAGCCTGGGTCAAACAAAATGTTTCATGTGACCAAAAAACAAAATTTTTGATGGCTTTTTTGACTTGCTAAATTTTCAGTTTTACCTGACCCAATTACATTTTTCCAAATTTGATGGAAAAATCCGTTACTTACCCAGATCTATTGAGGAATCCCACAACAAGGGACCTCTGAATACCATTACTCAACACACTAGAACCATAGCAGTTCAACTCTGCCATGATCCTTCTACAGCCCCATTATGATTTCCTAATACAGAATCATTAATGCTTCTTTTATATATGGCTAGACTATGGAAGGAGTCTTTAGCAGAAATGAAACCAGCAATAATAGTAATAATGTTACACAAAAAATGTAACTTTTTATGGGGTTTTCATTGATATTTTTGTTCTTTTACTTCAAAAATCAAAAGCTAATCAATTGGACCAACTCATGAAAATGTTACTGCTTATGATATTCTTCCATGTGCACAGTGAAATGCTGCCGTCACCAGCAGAAATTGTGAAACTTCTTTTTCAAACAAATACATCAGTATTCATAGAGATTCTCATGGAAATTTTGGGTTTCTCTCAATACTGAGGAAAAACCAGTTGATTCACATGGCTCTAGTTGCACAAATATAAATAGACACTTCATTATCATATTGAAGACTTGGTGGAATAATTGATATTCTGCCGTAAATGCCAAACATTAAGATTTTAATAGTAATTTAACTTAAGACCTTAATTCTCCAACTTAAATATTGTATCTTTACATTTGGATGTTCATCCTCAATAATATGAAGATCATGGAATAAAAGGTAATTATTCAAATGAGTGTATTTAGATGTGCATTTTGATATTATTAATTTATTCTTATATTTCTACTGTTTATTTTCATTATTGGGAGTTGTCCCTTTAAGAACATAGTTTATAATGGCTGAGTTTGAGACATCTCAGATCAGTGGGTAACAGATTCTTGTGTGTGTTTCCAAAATTTGTGAAAGACCCTGTCTCTGTAAGCTCCGGAAGGTCAGAACTTAGTTTAATAAACTTACTTTTCCAGAAAGCAAGCCTCAATCTTGAAGGTGTTACAATATAGCATGGAATAATCTTCCCTGAGCAGCAGAAGAAACCCTCGCTTTCTGAGTTCTGAAGTCATTAATAGTTGATCAGTAGGAACGAGCACACTGCTGTTATGATTAATGAATGAATTTTAAATGTTTATGATAGATTATGTAAAAATGACTATATTTATGGCTGCTTATCGTATGGTGCTCACCAGGATACTGTTAAAAGAAAGAATACAGAAATCCTTACATCCCAGCGGTTTATTTCTGATTAAACATTTCAGTACAACAGGGTAAGTAATGCAATTGTCTGTTCTACCCAAAGACAGACACAGGCTGTGATCCACAAAGCTATATGGGTGCCTAAGATCTGATTTTAGCCACAAAACCAACTCTTGGTTGCCGCCTAACCCTGTAGGAGCCTAATACTTTTTGCCTCTGGGCATGCACGCTGAAGCCTCACTCTAGGCACCCAGATGCCTGTCTCCTGCCTAAGCCCCAGAGGGATTTATAACCTAGAGAAAATGGACATTTGACTGCCTACGTTGCATGTGGATACCTGATCCAGTTGGCATCCGCAGAAGCCTCCTACCATATCAGGATCCTTCAGCGGAGTTCAGCTCGGGTGGGGAGGAGGAGACAAGACAGAGGGCCTCCCTTATAACCTTTAGCCCACAGGTTAGGTTACTTATGCTGTTGAAGACAACTTCCTGCACCTGCTTCAAATTTTGAGGGACAGAAGGGATTGACCAGGGCTGAGTCAACTCTTAAGTGAGTTATCTAGTCACTAGGCTGTGGGATATTCTGAGGTGGCGCTCCTTCAATCTCTCCTATTGAAGTTGTTTCACTTTGATTAAACAACAGAATAATTAAATATTAATGGGGCCAGTGAAGAAGTTAGAATGACTCTATAGACTAGTGGTTAGAGTACTCACCTGAGAAATGGCTGAGCCCTGATCAACTCCTTTCTCCTCCTACAGAGAAATGGGGGACTTAAACTAGGGGTCCTCTACATGCTTGGTGAGTACAGTTCTTTTCCCTCCCCTGCCGTGGTTTTGTTTCAGGCCTGCAGATGACTTATGGTAGGTGGCAGAATGCCTATCTTCCCCTAGTGTATGGATCACAAGTAGAGGGAAGTGCCTTTCTCAGAGGGATGGGGCTTAGCCTATACCCTTCTGATTAGCATCTTCCATTGGCTAGTTTAAGCAGTTGCATGCCATGCTGGTATTATGGATTGCATTTAGACCTCTTTCTCTTCCAATTCATTGTATAGGAAGCCAAGGCATCTAACTGAGGCTCCTGTGATTCTTTTTTTTTAGAAGTCAGAGTTAGGTACCACAATACTCAGCATCGCAACACGCAAATCCTTTTTATGGCTCTGGGATAAGACTGCACCTTTGGGGTACAAAAAAAAGAGGGATGTCCAAAATGATCCTGAGCCTCTAAAACTAGAGATCTGGAAGTGTGTCCTAAGCACCCGTATGGATTTCCCTGGACTACTGCCTCAAAAAAGGGACTAGCCTGAGAAAAATCTGGAGAGAAGTCAATCCTAATCTTGGCCCTAGAGCTAATTTTCCAGATGGCCCGAATTTGGCCTCCCTTTTTGGGCCAGCAAAATTACAGATGCAAATACCTGTGGGTAAAATTAACATTAGTTAAATGCTTATGTATCTCATATAGTGGGCAATTAATTAGCTGGGTGTCTAAAAGCTATTAATTGTACCTGCAAAAAACTGTGGGTGCAAATTTGAATTCAAGGAGACAAACTGGCCTTTAAAAAAATTACCACTAGGATGACCTGATATTTTTTTCTAATGAATGCTGATAATTTCATAGTCTCATGTTAATTCACCCCCTGCGGGTCCAGTTCCATAACCACACTTGTGAATGGCTTTGCTCATGTAAGCAGTCTTGTGTTTGCAGGATTCAAACATGTTTTAGTGGAGTTAGGTCGGGGATTACTTTGTCCCAATATTTATCACCAAAAAGCACCAGAATCACTTCAGTTTTTGACAATATGCAGCCTGCTAGCTGGAGTGGGAGTTTGGTTGGGATTAGCCGGGGGTAAGGTGGTGTTGTCTCAGCTCCATGGCAGTTGAGGAGAACACAGTTAGTGTAGTTGTCAAGGTTCCTTCCCCACTCTGAACTTTAGGGTACAGATGTGGGGACCTGCATGGACACGTCTAAGCTTAATTACTAGCTTAGATATGGTATCACTGCCACCACCCCCAAGTGCCCCCTTTTTCCCTGGGTAGTCTTGAGGGACTTCACCAATTCCCTGGTGAACAAAGATCCAAACCCCTTGGATCTTAAAATAAGGAGAAATTAATCATCCCCTCTTCTTTCCCCCCACCAATCCCTGATGAGTCCAGATCCAATCCCTTTGGATCTAAAAAACAAGGAAAAATCAATCAGGTATTAAGAAAAAAGTCTTTTAATTAAAGAAAAGAAAGGTAAAAGAAAACCCTCTGGGAGAGATTAGCATACCAGCTACTCTTACAGACAACAGATTCAAAACACAGAGGATGTTCCCCTGGGCACAAATTTAGTTACACACACACAAAAAACCCCTCAAATATCCAGTTTGATTCTACCTCAATTTGCATAAGACAGGCTACAAAGAAATAAACATAAACCTATTTATTCCTTTCTAAAACTTACTACTCTGATCAGAGGCTGGTTCCTTGATCTTTTTCACTCCAGCTGAAACTGAAACTCTCGAACAAAGGAAAAACTTCCCTCCTTCCTTCTGAAATGTCTTGTTCCTCTATTGGTTCCTCTGGTCAGGTGTTAGCTAGGCTAGGTGAACCCTTAACCATCTGTTTATGACAGTAGTCAAACCTGACACCATGAAGGTGGCAATCTAATATATTGTTTAAAATAATTAAAACTAACCTGGAACCACACTGACTAAAGTGCCTTAATCATATGGATATTGCAGGGTGTCAATACAGGGTCAGAGTTAGTTTGGTCAGGTGGCCTAACTGCATATTGCTGTACCTTAACGTCTTTGGATTTCTTTATATTTAATCTTAACACTGAATTCCTTAGGTCTATAATGTTTGATTTAGGGATAATTACAGAAATTTCTTGATTTTTTTTTAAATGATGATTCATCTAAACCAAAATGTTTGGCAGAAACATTTCAGTTTCAACAAACTTCTGCTCTTAGGAAAAGATGTAGGCAGTACGGTCTAATAGTCAGAGCAAGATTTGGCATCAGGAATCAAGCCGATAGTCAGAAGCAAGGTATGGAGCAGGAGTGAGACTGAAATCAAGAACAGGGTTGGATGTAGATCGCAGAAGAGAAACAAACATCAGGGTCCAATACAGCAGCGACAACAAGGTGTTTGCACAGTTGGTCAGATAACCCATCTAGCTTCCTGATTTAAGTGGTGGGTGTGAGCCAATTAGGTGCCCTGGCCTTGTGTGTCCTGATAGTGTTGCCTGTGGGGCCTGACCTTCCAAGGTGAGTGAGGTGAGGCTTCGTCTGTGTCTCTTGGTGGTGATGGGAGAGTAGCAGTAATGCATTAGGACTTTCATAGCCTTGTGTTGCAGAGGAGCCAAAATCAAAGACCTCCACCCTTGCATCCTTATATCTACCCAAACACAAGAAAGGTTCTAATAGATCCTTTCCTGGTGGGCTGCTGGAAAGCCTGGGCAGATGGGGTCAGCAGCCCTACCATGCAGTTTTGAAATGTTAGAATGTTCTTGACATGGACATTCCAAGCTTTGCCCAGCTCTAATTACAGTATCCTGTAATACATCTCAGTCTAAATTTCTGATATATGCTCTCATCCTTAACTCATTTTATTAATGTAGTTTTTATCTGGGATATATAGTAGAGGACTGATCTAAAGTGTATCAAAGTCAATAGAATGATTTTGATCAGGTTGTAAATATGCAACTCACTTCCTCATTATCACAACAAATAATACTTCTGATTTATCTTGTTTTTTAAGAGCCTTAAAATTCATATTATGAATTCAGTAAAAAGGACTTCAGTTTTGGAAATATTATTTTTTACAAATTATTGTTTGGTAAATTTTAAAAAGTCTTCAAATTAGAAAGTCCATGAATGGTTATTTTGCCTTGAAGGAAATATATGAACCCAGTCAGTGTTAATTACAGACTAAGTATTACCAGATTTTAACATTCTTAGCATGCTTTGAAGATTGATTAATAAGAATGCTACTCAGCTGACACACTGGAATCATTTTCAACATCATTACTTTGTCCCTTGAACTAGTCAAGCTCAAACCCATGGGATTTGGCAACACTTATTAGAACAAACATTACCAAACATATCTTAATTTCTGAAGGACAAACTCCTATAATAATAAAAGCATTTGCATGGGCTACACTGGGAGAGATGCAAACTACACAAAGGATATAGGAGATCAAGATTAGAGTTATCTGCAGGAAATAATAAAATGAGATTTAACCTGGAAAATGCAAACTAAATTAAAGCACAGATATACAATGGAAGGCTGATGCTCAAGAGCAAAAATCCCATAAAAGAAGTGCAGTAATAGCAGTCAGCAAATAAGATATGTAAATACAATTTTCAGAAACATCAAAGTCCCATTTGCAAAGGGTCCTACATCATTTTTGAACATTAGACTTATGCTTCTGATTCACCTGTACCCAGATGTTTACAGGTATTTGTGTTAGGGGGGCTTTCCCTTCACCCCTGGTTCTAGTCACACAGACAGAAGGCAGAAGTCTGAAGTGCAGGCAATGTGATGTTTATTGGGGTTAGTTTCAACCAAGCATGCTGATAGCTCTGATGCTGCAGAGCCTTTTCCCAGTGTTCCAGTCGTCCCTCCCACCCCCTTAGCAGGCATAATTGTACTTGTCGTGCATGCCCTTGGCACCACCCCTTACATTTCTGTAATGGAAGGTAGTGAGTCTGGGGTTTTGGTACTACCTCTTTTGGATCCCATGGGGGAGGGGTAAGGAGTGAGGTTGTGCTTTGAACAGGGACAGGCATTTCTTTGGCTTTTAGTTTTCAGAGTAATTATCACTTCAAAAGCTTTTTTTCTCCTGCTGGTGATAGCTCATCTCAATTGATTGGACTCTTCCAGTTGGTATGCATACTTCCACCTTTTCATGTTCTCTGTATGTATAAATATCTCCTGTCTGTGTGTTCCATTCTGTGCATCCGAAGAAGTGAGCTGTAGCTCACGAAAGCTCATACTGAAGTAAATGTTTTAGTCTCTAAGGTGCCACAAGTACTCCTGTTCTTTTTTTGGCTTTTAATGTTTCTTACACCATCTCCCCATTCCCCTTGCCCCTCCTGACTGGTTGCTTGACCTGGGTTTGAGAGAGGAGCCAGGCAACCTTCCAGTGCACGCTTGTATATTTCACCCCCACCATACCTAGCAACACTTTAGCTCTATCCCTTATCTTTTCTCATTATACTAACAAACCTATCTGGCTGGGCAGAAGTAACACAGAGTGTCTTTGTTCTTTGTTCACACACTTTCGTAAGGATATAAGAATATCAAAAATCAAACCCAAAAGTCTATCCCAGGCTAACAAACAGGCCTATATATTAACAATTTGGGTGCCTAAAAAGTGCAGATACATGCCTAGTTGGATTTTCAAATGTGCATTGTCACTTAACTCCTTAGATTTCAATGGTGTTTTTGAAAATCTGTACACCTATGTACATTTTTAGGTGACTACCTATTTAAATGTGACCCTTAGGCACCTTTATAATGTTTATCCATGATCCTTCAGTAGACATTAACTGTGATAGCAGAAGAAAAAAAAAGCTTATGTAATTGTGAGCCTTATACACAGAGGAAGTTGAGGAAGGTGTTAGTCCCTCTCTGTATGGGACGATGATGCTACACCAAGAATACAGCATTTGCTTCTGGTCAACTCAGATATCATAAGAAAGTCAACAAATTGGACTGAATTCAGAGAGGAATAACAAAATAATTAAGACACCAAAAGGACTGATGTACACAGAAAGGGAGAAAGAGCAAAGATCAGATTTTAGAAACTGACTCTATTTTTGCAGCAGTAATCTTGCACCCTCAGTTATTGGCAGGCACAACTAATGTAACTTGAACAACAGAATACTAGATTAGAGGGGCACAGTGGGGTTGGTATATCTTCAGTTCTGTTTGCAATTGCTGAAGAGGAGCAGGAACAGGCAAAAGGGGCGGAACTAGGGGCTAGCCTCCCCACAGGGGTGCTCTTCTCGCTGCCATGATTTCACCCAGTCTCTCCTGTTGAAGTTACTCCGGTGTGGATAAATAAATAATCATTGAAACAGGTACACAAACTTGGGCCTTACCACTACTGAGGAGAGTGTCCTAACCACTAGGCTGTAAGGTCATCCTCTCTCTTTGGAGAGATGACAGTTAAATTCATTATTATTTAATCACTTACACAAAGCAGAACAGCTTCAGCAAAAGAGACTGAAGAAGACCAACCACAGACTCTGCCGTAGCCCAGGGGAGACCCACTTTCACATCTCTCCTCCAATTACTGTTTGTTTATACTCAATGGAAGAATTTCAGCAGGAGATATTGAGACACCCATTTCAGCATATCCTATAGCCTACTGGCTGGGACATTCTCTTCCAATGTAGAACGCTGTTATTCCACAGATGGAGGGAATTAAATGACTGTCTGTTATGCCCCAGCTGAGTTCCCTAACCTATGGGCTAAAAGCTTATAAGGGAAGTAGCATCACACTCATTTTGTGAATGTAACCTATTAAAAATGTCCAGAAAGAAAATGTTTCAGGTAGAACAAAATGTTTAGTTTGACTGGAAATGAACTTTTTTAATTTACCAATTTTGGGGGGAATTTGCAAATTCAGTTTGACCCAACCCCATTTTTCTCCAGAATTGCCCTCAAACTGAAAAGTCAGTTAGTTGCCCAGCTCTAATACCAAGCCTCATTTTAATTATCAATTACAGGCACTCATTTGGATGAAGAACTAAACTAGCTAAACCCCACACTATCCTGTATGCACTGATAAATAGCCATGTGGTAGTGAGAATTGACTACATGATCTGGGATTTTTTCCCAGTTCTAATTTCTATTTGAGACATATTTTTAAAGGCTCCATGATGTAATTAGTGATTATTATTATTATAATTGCCTTTGTCATTAGGTCTCTAAATATTTTGATGACTGACATCTGTAGTATGTGATATTCAAAGCAAGAATTAGTCCTTAAATTTAGCTGTAAAAGTGCTTTAACATATGTACATTGTGAATATAAGTAACTTCTCACATTTGTAAAAGCAATGCAGCACTGGGGTCCTGCCTATGCAGATCAAAAATTACAGGATAGTACAATGCAGGGGCAGGACACAACATACAGTATGTTGTAATTGTGTGACTTTGTAACACACTGGTCTGCCCCTTTAAGTGGCAGCCAGCCCTGTTCTGAGGCAGAACCACTTCAAGAACAGGTGTTTGTGCTTGGTAGAGGGGATTGCCTGATCAGCACTTGATTCCTATAAAGGCTGTATGACTGTAGTTTAAAGAGTGGAGCTGCAGGAAGGAGGTGGGGGTTTGAAGCAGAAGATGTCTCAGGCAGGAAGTGTATAGCAGGATGGGGGAGAGCTGCCAGAAGAAGGAAGGCCCTGGGTCAGGAGAAAGGTAGATGTTTAATTTTTCTATTTTGGGGTTTGCTCTAGGTTCTCAGGGCAGCTAATTTAGACAGTGCCTGGAAAAAAAAAGGGTGTGTGAGAGAGATCAATCTCTTCCCGGCCAGAGACACAGGCCAGCAGCCTATAGACTTATGAACTAATGTGTGTCTCCTTTCATGTGATACCCCCCAACAAATGCAGCTTATTTAGAGAATGAGAGGGATATACCCATGAAACACATTTCTATTCAACATCTGTAGGTTAGTCTTTTTCCCCTGTACATATTTTGTAATGTATTACAGTTCACATTAAAATGCAGAAAGCAATCTGACCCAGTAAGTGTTTTTGATGTACCTTATGTACAAGGTTACTAATGTTGGAAATGAGATAATAAGATCAGAAAACAGTATATTAAGGCAAATACCAATGGTAGATAGTCAAAGGATACAAAAAAAGATCCTCAGTCCTACAAACATATTACACAAAAAATCAATATATAACTACAAAAAAAGAGAAAGAGATACTCTTATTATGGTACAATTTTTCATTTAATAAATTACAATTGTATTGAGAAAGCATTTTGAATATTTTCAAATTAGCCCAATTCCTATTGTCTTCCTCATGTAACTAGACCCATTCAAATTAGTAGGATTACCCTCACTGGAAGCAAGATTCTGGAAATCTGGACACTGGCCAAGCCAATAAACTGTTGCCTGTTACCATGTAGTATGAATGGACAATTGACTTTCTTGAATAAGACATGCAGCCAAATATTGTATTGAGGAGTAATACAAAGGACCAAACCCTCTTCACCTTAAACATGAATAGTTGCATTCCAAAGGAGTGTTGGCTACCTAGCACTCTCCCAAAAATAAACAAATTGTATATTTGTTGTATTCCCTGAATATTTCTATCACCCATCTGTCCAGTGCTGCTCTTTCTAGCCGTCCCATAGTGATCTGCATCGTGTGTATTTAATTTTGTATATATTTTTGTTAGGTTAAGTGGTCCAGTCCTCTAATACTTGTTCTCAACTTCTTTGGCAACCCAAAACAGTACTAAAGCTGGCTTAACAGGCTGAGTGATAATATCCATGCCTACTGTCTAGACTTGTCAGAATGAACCCTACTCCACACCCTGGCACAGGAGCCAGGACTGGGGAAATGAGGACATGGCCAGACTGGCCATAGAAACCAGCAATCTCTGGCTGCTAGAATAATCTTCATTGCCACATAGTCAACTGATGTCAAATAGAATAGTTCTGTGGCAGCCTAAAATGTATTGAGGACAGGTCTGTCAGCTGGATGGCCCCAGGACTGGGAAGGCACAAAGACAGCTTTGCATCACCCCTCCTGTGGTTTACTAAGTATGGAACAGAATCTGAGCTTGTATTTTGGATTCCATTTGTGTTTTCCCCTGGAATGCTTTGCTCATCAATTTCATTTTGCTATTTCATAAAGTTTTTTCATTTTATTATTGTGATAAATAGATTAGAAAATGAAACAGTACTGAGAGAGTGCTTCATTTAAGGCCAGTGTCATCTATCTAAAATGCAATGGAGTAAAAGTGGGTGAGCATACTTGAGATTACTAAAAGCATAAATAGACTGTTAATACACATCATGAGCTCTTAAATTGCAATCTTTTCACCTGAATAATTACAGTAATATAGGTTGATTATTTTGTTTGTTCCAAGTGCCTGTGATGATCATGTCTATTCCTTGCAAATACGCAGAAAAAATAGGCAAGCATTCTGTTTGGCAGATTTCCTTTCTGATTAGTAGATAACTGGCATTCTGGGCAAACTTTCCTTCTATAGGTTAGGGTAAATAAACCCTTGAGTTATACTCAGGAAGATTTTAATTTGCAGATTTCTGTATCAGAGAGTCCTCTAGTATTTGAGTTGCTGAATAGGAAACATGTCTGTCTTGATTGTTCAATGACTTTTTATTAGCAAGGACATTTTGCCCCTTCCCTTCTATATGTAGTAGAAATACAATAATTAAGTGCCACTATTAAAAATTCTAGGTCTCACCCAGTGAATGCATTCAAAAGTGGTAGTTCACCTCTCTCCCTCTTTCCTCCCCTTATTTTCAAATTCCCACTGCTGTTTTAGATTGTGAAATCAAATATGGTCTAAAGGTGCATAGATCTGGCTAATCATTGGGTTACTCACTCTATCAGGTTAGGTAGTTTAGACTTCCCATTCATAATGTACCAAGTCTATTGATGTGTGCATGTGTTTGTGAGAGAACTTGTAACAAGACTGTCTTTGCACTATGCCAGGGGCTGTGTGTCCTATATAGGGCTCCCTACATCTTGGGGGTGGAGGGCCCTTATCACAGTAGAATCGCAGTAGGATCTGTGAAACCCGCTGAGGGCAAGCATGCTCCCTGAATGCCAAAGCAGACAGAACTCATGACATTTTTCGTTATGGGGGCAGCATTGCCCAGATGAGAACACTATCTTCAGACCTCTGAAAAGGCTGTAGCAACCAGGTTTAAAAGCATGCTACAACAAATGTCCGTTGTCTGTACTTGGCAATGTTCAACATCTGTACTTCTACCGCCTTATTTTTGCCTATTTTGAAAGGTGACAAACATTTTGCAAATCTAAAGATGGATCTTCAGTTAGTGCAGACTGACTGGTCAGTGGATCTATGCTGACTTACACCAACTGAGGCTCTGGCTCGTAATTTATATACCGATCGTTTAATGAAGAAATTTACATATAAAGTGGGAAACAAACAAAGGGGCTTGGCCTGTTTTCAGTAAAGCCAACAGGAGTTTTGTGATTTATTTCAATAGGAGTCGGAGTGGACTTCTGAGTATGAAATACAATCTGAGAGAAGACAGGCTACAGTACTATAGACCTAAAATTCATTGTCATCTCTGAATCCATTTGGGAACATATCTATATGCCACAATAGAGCTGGAGGAGCTGTTTGAAACCTATAATCATATCAGCAAAATCTGGCCTCTTGTCTATTTGCAAACAAATGTTGATATTTTTGAAGGTATTCACTTGTTTATAATAATCTTTTATTGAAAATGTTGGCATATTGCTGCTTTCATGACTGTTCTCATCAACTTTTTCATGACTCATTATTTCTAAATGCCACATGGTGTTGCATGCTTTTCTCCTTCACTCTCAGAATGAATGCTATTTTGTGACCATAGGAATTTTGTCTTGTTCAGCACTTTGAGCAATATTTCGTTCATATGAACATTTGCAAATAACATGTAAACTTCAAACAAAACAAAATTTCTTATTTACTTCTCTGAATAGTCATGAAAAATGCTCACCACTCTGTCTTGTTCCATTCTACATCCTTTGAGCAGTGGGAAAAATTTGTAATAGTGATGATGGTATCTGTGGTGTTGTGTCCTTTCTGATGCAAGAGGAGGGGGCCGAATCAGGCCTGTATGGAGGAAAATTGTGAAAGAACCTGGGAGAATGGAGAGCCTAGTCCCTGTGCACTGATACCTCATTATATAGAGACTGGTGTTCTCATTATGTTTCTCCCTGGTGCACAAAGACACAAAGGAATCAGTACCATGGGATATGCACCAAAGCATCACTGTATAAATGGCTCCCTGTAGTGCCTCTGCACTGGCTTCCTGGTAAGTCAAGGCACAGCACTGTGAGGACCCTAATGTCTGTGTGCGGATACATTGGCATCGATAGCATAGTGGTTCTCCTTGATGCCTCGGCCCCAAGAAAGTTGGCTTCTCCCCCTTAAGATCATTCTGGTCAGCACTGAGTCATCTCAATGCGCTGTTCATGGCCATGCTCCTCCCAACTATAGACTCCGTATTTAACAACCTTGCTTGAATACCCATGGATATCCAATGACTTAGTGCATATGAAGGTGGAATCTCAGTCCTTCCAACAGTAGCACCATGGGAGTTGCTCTTTGTTCTGAAGGATTCCCAAGGGTTTTTCTGCTTGCGTTCTACACCCACCCAAGGCTGTTTCACAAGGAGAATCAAGTGTGTGGGTTGATTCCTTATTGTATACACAATCAGTTCCCACGCTCCCCTATTTCCATCTCCCTTCAGCTCAGCTTCTCCCCTTGCTTCCCTATAGCACTGCCTCTCTCCTACCTCATGCTACCTGCTGCCCAGCCTGCCTCTCTGGATCTTCAGAGTTAGTGTGTATATGGAGGAGCTGGTATGAAGATAAGGAATAGATGCTGGAATTTGATTATTCTCTGCTTCTCTTTCTATCAGAGCTAGGGTGTGAAGAATAAATAACTCTACTTCTGTTCAAGTTTAAATTGTAAAAACTACCGTCCATTTGATGTAAATGTGTATAAGTATGCACACACTTTGGGGCGTTATCATGGTGGTTAAACTGCAGGAGTCTGGAAAAAATGTGATAGTCTTACAAGAAATTAAAAGGGGAGGGGGGCTGAGGGCTGGCATTTTTAAATCTTTCTTTTGGCAAAGTTATTGAATCTTTGACCAAGAAAGTATTATGGAAAATCAGTTGGCTTCTGAAGAGTGTGTTAAATTTGAAGATTAAATCCAACATTTAAGTGTGAAACAGGAGGACTTCAATCCTGTTTTAAGTACAAATTAAATCAGCTTTAACTATGGACACTGGTGTGCCTCTGTAATACAAAATACTATTGTGTGCACAGCTGACTGCATGACAATTAGGTGCAACTCTTGTCCTCCCTTTTCTCCTGCCTTCTTTACTGTCTGATTCTTCATTGTGGTATCTTGTTCAAATCAAGATCCTGGAAACTTTTACACACTTGAGTCATGTTGCACATGAAAGTGCAAAAGGTGATGCAAGATGGATAAAAATTGATTACAAGCTTCCCCTCAAATGGTTAGCAAATTATTGGCTTAATCTGGTTAAATGTGAAGGGTTTTACCCATGCATTTTATTTTCTATTCTTGCTGCACCATAGTCTCTGTCGCTCTTTGCAGACTAACACAAGAACGCAAAGTTGTTATCCAAAAGACCTTGCAGGCTAAATTCTAATCTGATAATGTTTGGATATGGATGTCCAAGCACAACTTTTTCAGGTGTCAGCTGGCTCCTATATACTCATAAATATTCTGGTAATACCTGTGGTGCATAAAGCACTTCAGCACTCATCTATAATAACCAGTTACGCACATAATGGCATAACTTCATTTTCCTACTAGAATTAACTTAGTGTTGAGTTTATGCAGCTAGAGCCTACAGATGCCCCTTTCTATGCAGCAAGGAAAATCTGGCAGAGATTAAAAGCAAAATGAAATAAAAAAACCAATTCTTGAGAGACTGCCTTTCAAAAACTAAATCAAGCATTTCCACAATAAAACACCCTGAGTGTAGAATTCCAGTGGAACAGTTTAAATGTGGGAGCCTAAAGACTGGCCTTCAAATCCTGACCTTAAAATTAAAAGAAAATATGCACAAGGCTAACAGATTTCTAAATGTATTGGAAATGTAAAGCCTGGAGATTACTGGGGATCCAACTGTGAAAAAACATTGCCAAGCAACTTTTCCATTCATTCTTTAATGGGTCCAATTTATAGAGCTGTTTTAGTAGCAAAACCACACTCTTGGCAGTAATTGTATGTGAGCATTGCAGGAGTAGAAGATATCACATTTCATGTAGTTGAATAAATTCCAACACTTTCTAATTTTTCTGCTGGACCACTAGGCCAGTATTTACATTGCGTGACCCTTGTCCATGTTGGTTCCCAGGGATTCCTCTCTTTAGGTTTTGATTTGAGAGTGTTGTATTTCTCCAAATTTCAGTTTCAAACAACTCATGCATGGACCAAACCCAACTATTTTTTTCTTGATTTCTGGCTATGTGAATCCTCACTCCTTTAATCTTATGTGAGTTAGGATTTCATAAAGTTCAGCTAACATTTGTAACTTCATCCAGGTTTGCCAAAAAGTTCAGGAATCTCAGCAAACCTACTGAGCTTGGGCTTTGTTCTGGGTTGCTAGTGAAATCTGAAATAAATGAGTTTCACTGTATAATCTAGGTATTTATATTACAGTCACTACTATCTAATCCTGTAAAAGCACCTGCATATGTGCAGTTTTGAACTTGATGAGATTATGCATGGGTTGCTTTGCACAGCGGAGTAATTATTTACAGGATTGGGTCCTAAGTGTCTGTTTCACCCAGTCACAAGTTTCCTTGCCAAAGGTCTTTATAGCTAGTATCCTTGGTCATTGACAGTAATAACCCGTAACTTGCTAGTGTGCATCCTATGAGGACAGTGTTACAGTATTCCAATAGGAAATTGTCAGAATACCATTGGGGGGATGAAATTCAGTAGAAACTTATCCTTCATTATTGGTGTTTTGGAGAGAAAACCAGTTCTTGCCTTTCATACAAATAGACACCTTTGTTTTGGGGAAAAACTTCCTACACTCTCAGAAAGAAAGGATTGTGTAATAGAGTATGCTGACTCTTGAAAGCAGGCCTCCAGCTGAGCTCTTCTCTGCCCTTGGCAGTAAGGTGCCTTGGAACTTGCAGTTCAAAAGGATGCCTGGGTGCTGTAGGCATGCTGGGAAGGAGAGCAGATTATATAAACATCTTTACTTCCTCACAATAGTGACCTGAAGAGAACAGAATTTGCTGTTGGATGTTTTCAGGCTAGCCTTGAGTAATGAATACTGCAGTGGCATTGTTTATAGAAAGCCTAGATGCAGGAAATGTTCATTTATTTTTTTATGGGGCTCAGGGGATTTTGTTTGGGGGAGTACTACATGAAGAAAGTGACTATGGGCAATGTAGTAGAAATTTCTAGAAGCCCAGGGTGAACATCTGATCAGAGACTGAAACTGAAGATTCTAGGAGAGAGGGTTTAATCTGTGTTGTCATAATGTAGGCAGAGAGACTGGGATCACAGTGGCTGAAGATAAGGCTGAATAGGTTTAGTCAGGATTCTTTCATTGCTAGAATTTGGTCACTGAACACAAGTCACTGGGACAGTTTGGGGTCCTCATTATGGAAGTTGGATCTCGCTGAAGATGTAGTTATTTTGTTGTACTCTATGGCCAGGTCACCTGTTCTATTGTGGATGTTTGTTACCCTTCAAGAGGTAGAGTTTAGTTTAGCTGAAGGCCTAAACAATAGAGCTGGGGATGGGACTGTTTTTTTTAAGCATTTTGACAAAACTCTTTTTCTGTTAAAAATGCTGTTAGTGTTGAAAGCGAAATATTTTGCATAAACATTCATTTTTGATGACGGATTTTATTGGGAAGGTTTGGAAGGTCCAGGATGGAATCTCTGAGGGAAGAACAAGAGATTTGTCCACCAATAGTCCAGTGGTTAGGACACTCACCTGAAATGTGGGATATCAGGTAGATCTTGCCTTTCATACACCTGGAAGACACTTATTTGCTAGGGCAGGGACTCAATCCTAGGTCTTCCATCTAACCACTGAGCTATTGGTTATTTGCAGGAGTATGGGAACTGCAGAACTCAGTGGTTGTCTTTACTTTTATAAGCAAGTTATGAAGTAACAGGTATTTCTTGTAACTGCATTATTTTACATTATATTATACCTGCCTAAGGCTAGAAAGAGGATGTTTTCATGATTATTCTCTTCTCCAGAAAAAGGCATTTACTTTGAGCAAAGGAAACAATAAGTAGATAAACAGAGCAATAGAAATCAGAAGGTAGAGAAATGCACAAGTAAAATGGGATATGGCAGTTTCATTCTGAAGTCTAAAAAATATTAGTGGACAGAATGAGTAAGAATTGGAACAATTCCATCATATATCACTGTAAAATATTAAATTAGTCTTGATAGTTCACACCTCACAGCAACACATTATAAAATCAGATCAAACTGAGTGGTATCCTGGTAAAGCCTCTAACCAGATTCAGACAATGTACAGTGACAAATTAGGGAAACTTGAACTGGCTCTTAATCCCCGATAGCAGTGCTGTCTTAGAAACTTGTCTCACTCCCTCACAGTTACACTATAACCTCATGCCTGGTACTATGGATCTCTGTGTGGATAACTTTTTAGAATGGACAAATGTCAGTGGTAAATTATTGTTTGAGAATTTCATTAATGCCTTAAATTTGAGCCAATCTATAGAGACATCATTTTAAGTGATCTGACTATGTAAAGCACTGTGCAATGCTAAATTAATACCGTATTATTAAAATGTATTCTTTAGACCTGACTTGCAGAAGAGGGTTCCAATTTAATAGCATGCTGTGACCGGGCGAGGTCCCACTCCTGTCTTCTGCTCTGTCAACACAGACTATTTGTAGACTTCAGTTGTTTAAACACTACCGTGTAGTTTATTACATTGCTGTACCCACTCCTTTACTTGTTGACACACCACAGCCATAATGCCAAGGTAACCAACTTGTCACCTCTCTTTGTTAGACTGCACTAAAATACAACCCATATTCTCCTCTTAATATGCAACCACAACTGACATTACTGAGTCCCAAGGAACCTATTATTATGCCTGATCAGAGAATGAATTTTCCTTCCATAGAAAATTTGTTTCCATTTTGGGATGAATAGTCAGACATTTTTAATGGGGAAAAAAATTCTGGAACGTCTGTTTCAGGAGAGCTGAAACAGAAATTATTGGATTGCTTCCAGCTACTTAGATAGCTGCCTCTTCTCTCATGCATTCTCCAGGCAGCAAGCTACCATGTGGAGTTGGGCCGCCCAGAGAGTCTGAATGGCAGGGAACCAGGCAAGCAAGTTCTGTGGCCATCTTGCATGCCTGGTTTCCACTGAAAACTTTGACAGAATCTACAAATTCCTGCAGAATGTTTAAATTCCATCAAAGCAGCATTTTTGACAGAAAAGCGTTCCATCAGAGAATTTTTGAACTGTTTTTTACTAGTATATATTTCTTGCTTGCTCAAAAATTACACTGGTTTCCCAAAGAGTTTGGGGAGCACAAGGTATGCAGGTTCAAGCCCAGTATGTGATTTTGCCAGGAGAACTTAGTCCTAAGAGCTGAACTGATGGAATGTTAACGTATCAATCCAGAATACAAAGACAGGGCATGATTACAGTTTGCAGCATGTGTATGGTGAGGGTGTTAAACGAACACTTCACAAGTGGGCGAAGATGGAAAACATCTGTTTCTCTCATTCCTTGTGAGGCTGTCTCCTGGGATTATGAGTCAGCCACTCTGAGCTAAGTGGGCCCCTCCCCCCGAGTTTTAAGCACATGCTAAACCTGCTGAGGAATAATTGTGGAAAAAAAGAGTATCATGCTCCAGTGATAAAATACAGGAAAATATCCGTGTAAGTATAACTTACTGACATAGGCTATATTTGGCCTTATAAGAGAACAAACCATAAATATGTTGCCTATGTACCTATAACTTGCTCTGAGAGGAAGCATGATGGTCTTGCAATTAAGGCACTGACCTGGGACTCAGGAGATCTGGGTCAGATTCACAGGAATATCATAGGCTCCTTGTGTGACATTGGACAAGTTATTTAATCTTTCTGGGTGAAATCCAGGTTCCACTGAAATCAATGATAAAACTCTCATTGAAATCAAGGGAGCTGGGATTTCACCCTCTGGGTCTGTTCCCCATCTATAAAATAGGAACAATGCTACTTTTTTTCCTTCTATCTTCCTGCTGTATTCTAGATTGCAATTGCTCTTACTAATTCTGAACAGCACCTAATACAATGGGGCCCTATTCTCAGTGGGGCCTTATTTATTAATAAAAGTTGATGATGAACAGGGTGGAGATATGCAATGCTGCTGTGAGATGAGAACCTTGCTCAGTGGGGGTGATAAATGGCTTAACTTCTAAATGGGGCCTTCTTGCATTCTTTGTGAACACAAATAGCAGCACTTAGGTATCGAACTTTCTGAATTCAGGTGTAGTCCAGGCATCATTTAAATGTTATTATTTAGTCCCACACTAAGTTGCGAATGAAACACCGGTTGACACTTTCTTGGGTGGGAGCCGGAGGGAAGTAAGTAAATATTGGAGAATCAAGCTTCAAGGTAGAATTCCCTTTTCATATTCGCATAGCTCTTCTGGCTCATGTGGCTTTTCTGTGTATGCAAGGTGAGCAGAATGTGGGAATTGATATCTGCCTTGCAGATCTGATAATTTTCTCCTTAACTTGATGCCCCTCTTCTCCAATGGAGTCCACTGCTACAATCTTATTTGTACAGTTAATATAGTTCAGTGTTGTTATTTGGGGGATGTTGACCTTAGTGCAGCCAGCTGTTGTAACCAGGCTTAGAAGATTTGCATAAATGAGGTGAGTAATAGAAGGCATCCAGTAAGCCTATGCCTTAATAAATTCTATGAATTTTCAATGTGTTGGATATTGTACAATTTGTATGTGCACAAACCAAAGCACTGAAATATCAAGGTGTTGATACCATTTATGTCTGAAATAAGAAGGCACAATCAAAACAGACAACTAGCTTTTAAACATAACTACACAGAAGAACAGTCACATACAATCAAAGTCACTAAGTTTCATTTCTTAAACAATATTATGCTTTCCATACTATTTGCTTAGACACTTGCTATTTTCAGTATGTAAATGCCGTTACTGTTTCTGCAGGGCTCTCTTCCAAAGCTAAACGTTATTCTGCCGAACTACACTCTTCTGACTTCAGGAAATAGTCTCACCTTTTTGTCTTAATTTCACCATCTGTAAAATAGAGCTAAATACCTTCTTTGTAAAGTACTTTGAGCTCTATGGATGAAAACTTTTTGATAAGAACTATCTAGTAGTATTCTCCCCATCTTTTTCATAATCATGTCTTTCCACACGTCAAATTACCTGAATTACATCTTTAGTATGCAACACCTGAGAATTAAACGTTCATGGTAAAACTGTAAAATTATTATTCTAGAAAATATCAAATTGCATAAAGAGGGAGTTTATAAAAGGAGATGGGCTGAATCAACTCTGAGATTCAGGATGCCAAGACCTGAAGTTACCCTCCCAATCTCAGACTACTACTGGATATTTCTGATGTCCCTGGAGATCCAACTTTCAAGAGGGTATGGTTCTGTTACCCTTACACTGAGCAGCACTTACTTACCTCAGTAGTTCACTTAGCTCCATGAGACTACCCATAGAAGAGAATGCTACTCATCGCTGCTGTGACATTATCGCCAACACACTATTAAGAGTAAATATCTTTTTATCAGGACATTTCTCTGAAAATGTATTTTCAACATGGATGTTATTTCTGTCTGTGCCTGCTCGCATTCATTATTACCGTTGATGGGGAGAGAGGCAACGTAGCTTTATATTTAGAGTGCCAAGCAGGTGTGCATTATGGCAAACATATCAGAAGATGAGGTCCATGCCTCAAGATGTTTCTAGTGTGACTCTGATGAATAAAGAGAAGAGCAATCGAACCCACAAGGCAGATAGTGTAAGAAGAGATAAACTTTGGAAAGTTCAGCAAATGTAGTTGGCTTTAAGGAAGAATTTAAAGGGCAAGTGAGAGGTCACTTGGGATGTGGGAACAGTAGGGAGTCGTATAAGTGTGTCACTGAGAGTGAGAGAAGAAGAATTGAAGGAAATGAGAGCAAGTTGTAAATGAGGGCAGGTTGCCTTAAGATTTGTTGATGTTTTGTGTATAGGTGTAAGTGTTAGCTCTGTTTTACATGTTAACACTGACTTCTTAAAGCGATAGTCCCAGTCTTCCGTTGGTGTAAATTAGTGTTGTTCTATTGACTTTGGGCTGGTTTACGCCAGCTGAGGATCCAGCTCTCTAACCATTAAAACAATTTCATATTGTTAAAAAAAAAATCGACTATAACTCATTCTTATAGCTGCATCCACTCATTTCTCTTCTAAAAACCTGCAAAACCCCCATATTACTGGCCCCTATTTTGTTCTCTTTAGGCCAGTGGTGGGCAACCTGCGGCCCATTGGGGTAATCTGCTGGCAGGCCACCAGATAGTTTGTTCACATTTGCACAGCCTCCCGCAGCTCTGGGCTCTTATTTGAATGCTGTGGTATTGGGTACAGCCCACCTTCCAGAGTTAACTAATGTCTCTTCTTGAGTCTTTCAGTTTAACTAAGGAAACAAATGGGGACACTCAGTACAGATCTGAAACCATACGCAAGCGCTCTTTTGTGTTAGTATTTATATTACTGTGGTGCCTAGCAGCCCTACTCATGGGCTAGGATCCCATTGTGCTAGGCAATGCATCCAATGAAGTGGGCATTCACCCACGAAAGCTCATGCTCCAATATGTCTGTTAGTCTATAAGGTGCCACAGGACTCTTTGCTGCTTTTGCGGAACAAAAAGGTCTCCCTGCCCCAGAAAGCCTACAATTTAAGTGTAGACTCACAAAAGAGGTATGATCTTAACCTGTAATGTGAGTTACAGTAACATGTACATATAACATAACATATATATATATTTTTAAAACATGTCATGAAAATCAGTTCACTTAATTTAAGTACAGTTTGACAGCTTCTCCTGTGCTATTTTCTCATTATCTCAGCTGAGAATATTACTCTCAAACCTAAAACAGAACCTCTTGGAATAAAGTAAGTAATTTAATCTGGCCCTTGAGTTTTAACTAGGTCACAGATGACTGAAATGAGAACAAAGAAGGTTTGAAAGATGTTTATTTCTACTAGAATTCAAGAAAATTGCAATCTAATTTCATATTTATTTTACTATTTGCTGTGCAGTAGTATCCAGTATCAGCACTAGGACTTAACATTTTTTACTGAATAAAAAATAATAATTATGACAATACTGCATTCAGCTCGGAAGTAGCTCACCATCTGATTGCCTGTGACAAGCATGAGGACAATGCAACTAAAATACCATCAAACATGTAGGTTAATAATTAAATGATCAATATGTAATTTGTTCAGTGTATATGGCATGGGAACCTTCAGCAGGAGCCCATTCTGCTAAGCTTAGTTTCCTATTTTTTATGTAAGGCACCAGTTGTAAATTATCTAGTGCATAAGAAGAAAAGCAGTGGGATTTGAATACATGCTAACTGACACAGCATGACTGAAAAAGCACGGCTGTATCCTATGAGCTCTCAATTGCTCTGATTCAGAAGTCAATAGGACTACTCAGATGCTTGAGTTCCTTCCTGAACCAGGACATGTACGAAGTCCAATTATATGATTAGGGCTCTGACACTAGATAAAAGTATAGATCAGAGGCCAAATTCAGAAGTGATAACACACCCTTAGTTTCTTGGATATTCTCCTAGAACTACTCACCCCCATGCTTTGCCAAAGTGTGAGAGTGTCCAAGTGGGTATAATCTGCATGCTGAGAAGTGGGACAGTATAAATTACACCCAGTTAAATTTCCTTAGCTATTAGCAGAGTCAGTGTAAAGGACCGGATTCTCAGCCCTGCCCGGGATGCCCCCAGGGCAGCTATGGAGGTCGTAGGTGACATCACACTACTTTACATCACACTCTGCCTTAGTCTGGGAATGATTCCTCTCCCGTGAGGCTGTTCCAACACCGGGGAGTGCCAGAATGCTGCAATACTCCAGCTAAACTCCCTTCCCCAGGCCACATCACCAAAACACCCCTTGTGTCAGGGCCTATGAAGAAGTAGCTACGCCACCTCTATGCTATCTCAGAATTCCCTTACAGCTGGGGAATCCCTCAATAGCCAGTTAAAGCTATCTTTAAGGCTGCTTTGAGCCAAAGTTGTGCAAAATAGCCATGATGGACTATGATTTGGCCCGCAGGCTCTCATCTATTCCATCTAAAGTGTCACATCACAATTTGGCCCAACTTTCCAGTAATGCTCATCCCCATCAGAGTTCAGGGCATCTTTTACCTACCCCCTCAGTTATCTGTTCAAGAGCAGCCACTCAGTTCTCAGGCCTCTAGCCTTCACCTCTCTGTGCAGGGACCTGTATCCCACTCCCTTCTGACCAGGGGTTTTAGGCTATAGTCCCCACCCTGCTCCTTGATGTGATCATACCAAGCAGGTCTGACACATGTTTAGCCCCCTTGCTCCCTAGTTTCTCTCCAAGGACAATGGAAGTGTCATTACCAATGAGTGCACACTCATTGCAAAGTAAGCAAGTTTATTTAAAGATAAATGCATACAAAGAAACCATAGTAAAAAATAAAGAGATCTACATGCATACTAAAGGTACCAGCAGTAACTCAGCATTCCTATGGCATCTTGGCAGGCCAAAATCCTTTGAACAGTTCAGCAAGGGCTGGGAGCCCCCCCATACACACACCCTTGGACAAAAGGTCATGCCCATATGCTGGATCAGAAAGAAGGCCCTGAGGCTGTTTAAACTCAGCATTTTATACCAAAAGCTCTTTCTTTGTTTCCTTGGGCCTCCGTTACCTGTTTGAGCAAATAATATGCAAACCACCTCGGGGTGATACTTTTCTGGAGCAATTTACAGTCTCGGTGACCTACTGTAATCACCCTCAACTGTTTTTAGTTCCTTTAGGAGCTGTGGTAACTCTACCCCTTGAAGTGGAACAGGGGTTGGCAAACTTTTAGAAGTGGTGTGCTGAGTCTTCATTTATTCACTCTAATTTAAGGTTTCACGTGCCAGTAATATATTTTAACCTTTTTAGAAGGTCTCTTTCTAGAAGTCTATAATATATAACTAAACTATTGTTGTATGTAAAGTAAATTAAGGTTTCAAAATGTTTAGAAGCTTCATTTAAAATTTAAATTAAAATGCAGAGCCCCCCAGACCGGTGGCCAGGACCGGGTAGTGTGAGTGCCACTGAAAATCAGCTCGCAAGCTGCCTTCAGCACGTGTGCCATAGATTGCTTACCCCTGAAGTAGAATATAATTCCCGAATTGCATTGCATATGGTTGAAATATCTGTCACCCGTACTGGGGTTTCTGTGTGTTTGTGTATATGAGAGAGAGAGTGTAGTTATTTAAACTAAATGACAATGTGAACACAAGAACAAATAGATATAAACTGGCCATGAACAATTTCAGGCTGCAAATTAGAAGATGGTGCCTAACCATCAGATGGGTGAGATTCTGGAACAGCATCCCAATATGCATCGTTGGGGCTAACCATTTAGAGAGAGTTGGACAAATTTATGAGTGTGCTCGTATGATAGGGTTGCTTGTGACAGTAGGGTAGGGCTCAAAAGCCCTTGGGCTCACTTCAGGTTTATGTCTTGTATTCCCAAAAGTTCATGCTTCAGGGTTTCAGTTGCCACCTGCAGGCATCATGTATTGTGAAAGGTTTAGCTCCTTCCTCTGAAGCATCAGAGATAGCTGCAGCAGGAGAGGGGACATCAGATAACAAGGGCCAGGGCTCTGAGGTGGCACCAAGCATTCTCTCTCTCTCTCAGGGGCTTGTCTGGCTAGTTTTTGATCACATGCTCAGGGCCTAGCTGATCACTATATGTGGGGCTGCAAAGGAATTTTCCCCAGGACTGATTAGCAGTGACTTTGGGGTATTTTACTTTGCAGCATGTGAGTATGGGAATCTGGTCCTTAAGCACTTCGTGAAACAACATAAATAAGGTTGCATGGAGGTTTGGGTTAGTACTATATAAACAGAATCCCATCCAATACCATTTGTGGAACTGGGTGGATGTTCACAAATACTATCAGATGGGTTGAGGGTGCTGGACGAACCATTTCCGCAATGAAAGTAAATTTCATTATTTATGTGAGTTATACTCTGCTTTGAGTAAATGGATAACTTCTTTCCCCAGGACTGTCAGTCTAGCACCTTCTGGAGAACTAAATTCACAAACAAATAAAAATAACAAAAAAAATCCTTTTCTTGTGAAAAATAAACATTTAAAGTGTTACACAGTCACATTAAAAACATACACGTTATTAATAAAATAACGTTAAGCATGACGAAGTCCTTAGCTTAAGGTAGCACCCTCAATAATGACTAGAAGTTTCCTAGTGCTCCTGTGAGAGTGCATTAAATAGCCTTTGAAACTCCTTCAAGTACTCCTATTGTTTGCATTAGCAATTTTACATATGAATCCTGATTTAAAGAAGGATCTGAGTATGTAACAAGAAAAATGCTTCCAGTAATGTTTTTGAAATTGTCAAGTTCAGTCTCTACTTCATCTTGGCGCTCTCGCTCTCTCCAAAAAAAAAAAAAAAAAAAAAATGTAAATGTCAGGTACTTACAGTAAATTCTGTCCCTATAGGCAAGAATTTCTTGCCAACTAAATGGGGAGAAAAAACAAAAGTCTTGAGAGTCTTTCAAACCAAATCATGATTTACTTGCAAAGGGAGTTAACTCTGTCTCTCCAAAAATGCCACTTTGCAATTATACTATACTTGACATAGTGAGCAAGAGAGGAGCAAGGCAAATAAACACAGTTTGCAACAGATGTGAGAACACATTTTAAGTACTGTGCTATCTGAAGTAAAAAGTAGCCTCCTGTACCTACTGATAATGGAAATGCACAAACTATCATTGTATCCCTGGACTCATGCTCCTCACAGAATACTTAATTTTCAGCCCCTTTTCCTTGAATCTGCTAGGCTAATCATTTTTGCAGAGTCTCTTTCTTCCCAGGAGACTTTCAGAACATAAGAATTGTCATACTGGGTCAGACCAATGGTCCAAGCCAAATACCCTGTCTTCTGATAGTGGCTGGTGCCAGATGCTTCAGAGAGAATGAATGAAACAGGACAATTTATCTTTTCCCAAATCTTATTTTTTTTTAGATGGGGGCAACCAGAACTTCATGCAGTATTAAAGGTATGGGTATGCAATGGATTTACGTAGTGTCATTATTATATTTTCTGTCTTATTATCTATCCCTTTCCTAATGGTTCCTAACATTCTGTTAGCATTTTTGACTGCCGTTGCACATTGAGTGGATATTTTCAGAAAACTATCCACAATGACACCAAGATCTTTCTTGAGTGGTAATAGCTAAATTAGACCCTATCAATTTGGGATAATGTTTTCCAATGTCCATTAATTTGCATTTATCAACAATGAATTTCATCTGCCATTTTGTTGCCCAGTCATTCAGTTTTGAGAGATCCCTTTGTTACTCTTTGCAGTCTACTTTGGACTTAACGATCTTAATTTTTTATTGTCTGCAAACTTTGCCACTTCACTGTTTACCCCTTTTCCCTAATGATTATGAATCTGTCAAACAGTACAGATCCTTGGGGGAGTTCTGCTATTTACCTCTCACCACTGTGAAAACCAACCATTTATTCCTACCCTTTGTTTCCTGTTTTGTAACCAGTTGCTGATACATGAGAGGACATTCAGTCTTAACGCATGACTGCTTAGTTTTCTTAAGAGCCTTTGGTGAGGGACTTTGTCAAAGGTTTTCTGAAAGTCCATATAAACAGTGTCCACTAAATCACCATTGTCCACATGTTTATTGACCTCCTCAAAGAGTTGCAATAGATTGGTGAGGCATGATTTCCCTCTACAAAAGTCATGTTGACTTTTTTCCCAACAAATCATGTTAATCTGTGTCTGATAATTCCGTTCTTTACTATAGTCTCAATGAATCTGAATGGTTTGGAAGTTAGACTTACTAGCCTGTAATTGCCAGGATCATCTCTGGAGACTCTCTTTAAAAAAGATGGCATCACATTAGCTATCTACCAGTCATCTGGTACAGAGGTTGATTTAAGTGGTAGGTTACATTCCACAGTTAGTAGTTCTGCAGTTTCATATTTAAGTGCCTTTAGAACTGTTCGGTGAATACCATCTGGTTCTGGTGACTTATTACTGTTTAATTTGTTCCAAAACCACCTCTATTGACATTTCAGTCTGGGACAAGTCCTCAAATTTGTCACCTACAAGGAATAGCTATGGTTTGGGAATCTCCTTCATGTCCTCTGCAGTGATGCAAAGAATTAATTTTGGTTTTCCTCAATGGCCTTGTCTTCCCTGAATGCTCCTTTCGTACCTTGATTGTCCAGTGGTCCCACTGATAGTTTGATAGGCTTCCTGCTTCTGATTTACTTAAAAAGAAATTTGTGGTTGGTGTGTCTTTTTCTAGTTGCTCTTCAAATTATTTTTTGGCTTGTCTAAATGATACTTTTATATTTGACAGAGTTTGTTCCTTTCTATTTTCCTCAGTAGGATTTGACTTCCAATTTTTAAAAGGCTCTTTATCTTTAACCACTTTTTGTTCTGTTTACCCACAGTGGCACTTTTTTGGTCCTCTTACTATTTTTGTGTTGTTTAATTTGATGTATACATACAGTTTGAGCCTTTATTATGGTGGTTTTAAAAAGTTTACATGCAGCTTGAAGACATTTCATCCTTGTGACTTTCCTTTCAATTTCCATTTAATTAGCCTCCTCATTTTATGCATTTCTCCTTTCTCGTGATAAATGCTACTGTGGGGTGCAGGGCCAGCTCCAGGCCCCAGCGCGCCAATCGCGTGTTTGGGGCGGCATGCCGCAGGGGGCGCTCTGCTGGTTGCCGGGAGGGCGGCAGGCGGCTCCGGTGGACCTCCCGCAGGCATGCCTGCAGAGGATCCACTGGTCCCACAGCTCTGGTGGAGCATCTGCAGGCACGCCTGTGGGAGGTCCACTGGAGCTGTGGGACCAGCAAGCGGCAGAGCGCCCCCCGCGGCATGCTGCCATGCTTGGGGCAGCGAAATAACTAGAGCCGGCCCTGGTGGGGTGTTTCTTTTGTATTTCTCCACCGTATTTCAAATTTAATTACATTAAGGCAGTGGTGGGCAACCTGTGGCCCGCAGGCCGCATGCGGCCAGTCAAGGTAAGCCGTGCTGCAAGGACGTGCTGGCTGCCGCTTCCCGCAGCTTCCGTTGGCCAGGAACAGTGAATCATGGCCACTGGGTGCTGCGGGTGGCCCTGCCTGTGGATGGTCAATGTAAACACTGTATTGTGGCTCGCCAGCGGATTACCCTGGCTGGCAGGCTGCCCACCACTGCATTAAGATCTTTATCACCAATCAGTTAAGCTATATTCACCTCTTGGGCCAGAGCCTGTGTGCCACTTAGGAACAAATCAAGAATTGCCCCTTTAACTGCTCCAAGAAGCAGTCATTAGTGATGTCTAAAAAAATTTATCTCTGCATCCCACCCTGAGGTGACAAGTTCCCAGTCAATATGGGGATAGTTGGAATCCCCCATAATTATTGGATTTTCTGTTTTTTGTAGTCTCTCTGATCTCCCTGGGCATTTCACAATCACTGTCACCATCCTCTTCAGGTGGTCAGTAATATATTCCTCCTATTGCTGTCCACTCACTTCTCTGCTTAAGGCATTACCGCACGATGAAGCCCACAGCTAAGTTTGTTCTTTCCCAGATATTCCTTCCAGACTTCAGTATAAGCATTTCATAAAGAGCACAAGACTCCCTATCGTCAATACATAAATAAGGAACAAATACCATGAAAACATATGCAATGAAACAACCATCTGGCTCATTTGAACGTTAAGACAAATCACCATGATCCAAGACTCACTGAATAATATGACATCGGCACAAGTATTTAGCACATTAGTATCTGATAATCACAAATAACTATATCGCAATGGCGGGAGATGGGAAAGCAGAATACCCACAATGCTGCAAAGGAGTCGAGTGGAAAAAACGTTGCCATTATACTCATAGTACTCTTTAGGTGGAGATTCGGAAAACATTAAAATTCAATTATTTCAGGCAGCATTTAGTAGGGAATTAACTTGTGAAAGATGCAATCAACCCCGAGAAGAGTACTATAAATGGCAAAAGCTTCTTGTGCCCAGCAACATTAGATCCCATTTGAAGGTGTGAATCCATTAAAGGAGAGCTAAATCCTTCAGGCAAAGTTAGGTTACTTATTAGAACAATTTTATTTCTCATTAGCCTAAACCTACCTGACCTGTTCATCTGTTTGGGTCCTGTAAAATTTCATTTTAGTACATGTAGATGTAATTTTAGAGGATGGAATTATATTGTCTCTTTGACCCTAAGAATTCTGAGTGTAAATCAGTGAAAATAATCATATTCTCCAGAACCCTGACCATCAGTGCTGCTCCACTGGCTGTTAGAACTACTTGTTCAGAAAAGAAAGTCTGCAGGACATAAATAGAATTGAAGTTGAGCTATTTAGGACATTTTATTCTAAGGTAGTCAAAAGTGTGTTTAAAAGCAAGGAGTAGAAGATGGAGAATGCTTTCCAAAAGACCTTTAAAAATGCAAAGACTGAAAGATCTCAAAGCAGTGGATTGATACTCCATGTACCATTTTAAGTAGAATTGGTATAACTGTGTTTTAAGGCTGTTAGCATAACCTTCCTGCTTACCCTGTTGAAGTGTTGCTTTATATATATTAAAAAAATGTATATACCTAGATTGAGGTTAAGATAGAAATAGGAGATGGGTAAAAAGACCCAAGGATGATGTAGTGGTAGGGGTTTACTACAGGAAGAAGAGGTGGGTGAGGCTTTTTTTTAAACAACAAATCATCTAAAGCACAGGACTTGTTGAAGTTCCTCATCAACACCTACCCAGACATCTCTTGGGAAAATAATATGGCAGGGCACAGATTATCCAATAAGTTCTTAGAATGTATTGGAGACAAATTTTTATTTCAGAAGGTGGAGAAAGCTACTAGGGGAGAAACTGTTCTAGGTTTGATTTTGACAAATAGGGAAAACCTGGTTGAGAATTTGAAAGTGGACGGCAGCTTGGGTGAAAGTGATCAAGGTAAGATTCCATGGGAACCAAGTCTAAGGGGAAAAACATCTTGAGAGCTGGCAGTTTTTCAAAGAGACATTATTAAGGGGCCAAGAGCAAACTGTCCCACTGCTTAGGAAAGACAGGAAGTATGGCAAAAGACCACCTTGCATTAGCAGGAGATCTTTAATGATCTGAAACTCAAAAAGGAGTTATACAAAAAGTGGAAATAAGGTCAAATTACAAAGGAGGAATATAAACAACACAAATGTATAGGAAAAAATTAGAAAGGCCAAGACACAAAATGAGACTCGACTAGCTAGAGACATAAAGGATAACAAGAAAATATTCTACAAATACATTAGCAGCAAGAGGAAGATCAAGTACGGGGTTGGCCCATTATTCAATGAGGGGGGAAATAACAGAAAATGTGGAAATGGCAGAAGTGGTAAATGACTATTTTGTTTCAGTTTTCACTAAAAAAGTTAGTAGCAAATGGGCATCAAACATAGTGAATGACAGTAAAACTGAGGTAGGCTCAGAAGCTAAAATAGGGAAAGAACAAGTTAAACATTACTTAGACAAGTTAGATGTCTTCAAGTCACCAGGGCCTAATGAAATACATCCTAGAATACTCAGAGCTGACTGAGGAGATATCTGAACCATTAGTGATTATCTTCCAAATGTCATAGAGGATGGGAGAGATTCCAGAGGACTGGAAAAGGCCAATATAGTGCCCAACTATAAAAAGGGAAATAAGGACAACCTAGGGACTTACAGACCAGTCAGCTTAACAACATTACTCAGAAAAATAATTTAGCAATCAATTTGCAAACACCTAGAAGATGAAGTAACATTCAACATAGATTTGTCAAGAACAAATCATGTCAAACCAACCTAATAGCTTTCTTTGACAGGGTAACAAGCCTTGTGGAATGGGTAAGTGGTAGGTGTGGTATATCTTGACTTTAGTAAGACTTTTGATACTGTCTTGCATGAGCCTCTCATAAACAAACTAGAGAAATACAACCTAGATGGAGCTACTATAAGGTGGGTGTATAACTACTTTCTGGGAATGGTTTTCCAACCAGTTATCAGTGGTTCCACAGTCAAGCTGGAAGGGCATGTCAAGTGGAGTCCCACAGGGATCAATTCTGGGTCTGATTCTATTCAATATCTTCATCAATGATTGGGAAAATAGCATAGAGAGTACTCATAAAGATTGCGGGTGATACCAAGCTGGGAAGGGATGCAAGTGCTTTGGAGGGTAGAATTAACATTCAAAATGATTGGGACAAACTGGTCTGAAGTAAATAGGATGACATTCAATAAGGACAAATGCAAATTACTCCACTTAGGAGGGAAGAATCAATAGCACATATACAAAATGGGAAATGACTGCCTAGGAAGGAGTATTGCGGAAAGGGATCTGGGGGAGGGTGGGTCATAGTGGATCACAAGCTAAATATGAGTCAACAGTGTAACACTGTTGAGAAAGTAATTCTTCCACTCTACTCCGTGCTGATTAGGCCTGAACTGGAGTATTGTGTCCAGTTCTGGACACCACATTTCAGAAAAGATGTGGACAAATTGGAGAAAGTCCAGAGAAGATTAAAGGTCTAGAAAATATGACATCTGAGAGAAGATTGAAAAAAAAATGTTTAGTCTGGAGAAGAGAAGACTGAGGGAAACATAACAGTTTTCAAGTACGTAAAAGGTTGTTACAAGGAGGAGGGAGAAAAATTGTTCTTCGAGTGATTGCTCATATCCATTCCAGTTAGGTGTGCGCGCCGCGCGTGCATGTTCGTCGGAACACTTTTACCCTAGCAACTCCAGTGGGCCGGCAGGTCGCCCCCTAGAGTGGCGCTGGCATGGCGCCCAATATATACCCCTGCCGGCCCACCCGCTCCTCAGTTCCTTCTTACCGCCATGTCAGTCGTTGGAACTGTGGAGCGCGGCATAGCTGTCCTCCACGTCCCTAGCTCTCCTTTGTTTCATTGTTCTCATAGTTGTAGATAGTTGTAAATTGTAGTTGAACTTTTCGTTATTAACTTTTAGCATAACTGTATATACTTAGCGGGCTTGGGCTTTAGCCCTACCCGGCACCTGGCCCATGCCTGGTTCGCTGGGGTTCAAACAGTGCTCGGCCTGCAAGAAGCCAATGCCAACGAGCGATCCCCACGATGCCTGTCTGAAGTGCCTGGGGGAATCGCACATTTCAGATAAGTGCCGCATCTGTAAGGCTTTTAAGCCTAGGACAAAGAAGGAGAGGGACCAGAGGTTAAGGACTCTCCTGATGGAAGTGGCACTTAACCCTGTGGCCCTGACGCAGAGCGCCATCTCTGCGCCAGCACCGACCTTCCCCGGCACCGGGACTCGATGCAAGGCCCTCAACGTCTGCCACTCCATCCTCGCAGACTCGAGCGGAGCGCCCGGCACCTACCTCTGCTGCAGTTCCATCAACAGGGATTCCGTCGACTCCGGGCCCCGGAGGTCCATCGAGTCCGGTCCCTCATAGCTCCCCTATAAGATCCGGGGTTGAGCTGTTGGTCCCTTCGACGCCAGAGACATTCGCTTCGGCGCGGGACCTAATTGCTCTCACTGAAACCACCCTGCCTCAACCCCCGGTGCGGGTTTTATCTAGAGGCAAGCCTGCGACAATGCGAGCGCCATCTCCGGACTCGCCCAGTCGGCACCGATCCCCTTCGAGGTCCCGGCACCGTGGACGTTCTCACTCCAGGCGCTGCTTGCAGTCCCGGCACTGCTCCCCTCGGCGGTACCGGTCGTACTCGCGGCACCAGTCATCTTCCAGACGGTCTCGCTACTCCCGGCACCGGTCTGGATCGAGTCGCCGCTACCGGCACCAAGACTCCAGGAGCTGTTCTCGTCGGTGGTCAGCACCCCGGTCGACCTCCCAGCACCGCGCTGGTGGCAGGTCCCGGTCCCGATCCCGGCACCGGTACGATTCCCGGTACCGGTCCCCGGCACTGAGGAGGTCTTCGACGTCGAGGCCGAGGGAGCGCTATCAGCCACGTTCGGCCCCACCATGGCTGTCCCGGCAGCCGTCTATCTCATCGCAGGCAGACAGCATGTACGCTCTGGACACGGACAGACCCGCTGCCCTCTTCCAAGACCCCCCTCCGCAGGATCAGGGACTGCAACAGTGGGGCTTATGGACACCCTGGGTGTACCATCAAGCCCAGGGCCCTCAGCACATTCCACCGCAACCAGCGACATCTGAGCGCCGGGCTCCGGAGGCCTCGTTGTCTCGCCCTCCCCCTTCTCCAACGGGGGAAGACCGGTCTAACCAGCAGAACCCTGAGCTCCCTCCAGGATCAGAGGCGTTGGTACAGACGGAGCCCCCCGTGGACCCGCTCCTACCGGGGGTCTCCTCATCGTCCTCCCCTGATGAGGCAGTGGCGGGAACGTCATCCTTCAGTCCCCTCCCACTCGACCTCAGGGCTCACCAGGACTTCCTCAGATGTGTAGCGCAAAACATGAACTTGCAGGCTGAGGAGGTCTTGGAAATCGAAGATCCTGTGGTGAGCATTCTCTCAGCGGATGCTCCCACCAGAGTCGCCCTTCCCTTCATTAGGACTATTCAAGCCAATGCTAATACCATCTGGCAGTCACCGGCCTCTATCCCTCCTGCTGCACGCGGGGTGGAGCGCAAGTATATGGCACCCTCCAAAGGGTATGAGTACCTGCATGTCCACCCACCCCCGTGCTCCCTCGTAGTGCAGTCTGTGAACGAGAGGGAGCGCCATGGGCAGCAGGCCCCAGCACCGAAGTCCAAGGAGGTGAGGCGCATGGACCTGCTAGGCCGGAAGGTCTACTCAGCGGGCGCCCTCCAGCTCAGGGTCTCTAACCAACAGGCACTCCTTAGCCGCTATGCCTATAACTCCTGGGTAGCGGCGGATAAGTTCAAGGAGTTGTTGTCTCAGGATGCGCGTCAAGAATTCACAGCGATTCTTGATGAAGGCAAGAAGGTCGTGAGAACTTCATTGCAGGCATCCTTGGACTCGGCGGACTCGGCCGCCAGAACTCTGGCTTCTGGGGTTACCATGCGCCACATCTCCTGGCTACAGGTTTCTGGCCTTCCTCCGGAGCTCCAACACACCATCCAGGATCTCCCATTTGAAGGTCAGGGCCTGTTTTCAGAGAAGACTGACCCCAGGCTGAAAAGCCTGAAAGACAATAGGGTCATCATGCACTCACTAGGGATGCACACACCCGGGACACAGCGCAGACACTTCCGGCCTCAGCAGCAGCAGTGCCGGCCCTATCCCCAGTACCGCCAGCATCAAAACTTCAGTAGGCGCCGAAGCAGGAATGGCTGGCGCAGACAATTGGGCAACCAAGGGGGACAGAATCAGAGCTGCTCTAAAGCCCCACCTGGCCCAAAACCTTCGTTTTGAAGGTGCGCCCGAGGACGCTGTACCAGTTTCCTCCACAGATCCGTCCCCTCTGTTTTCCAACCGCCTTTCGTTCTTCCTCCCGGCGTGGGCCCAAATAACATCTGACCATTGGGTCTTATGCATGGTGCAAACGGGATACCGTCTGCAATTTATTTCGCACCCTCCCTCCCGCCCCCCACCCTCGTCCATCTTCAGGGACCCCTCTCACGAGCAATTTCTCCTTCAGGAGGTGCAGACGCTCCTCGACAAAGGAGCCATAGAGGCGGTTCTAGAGAATGAGAAGGGCATGGGGTTTTATTCCCGCTACTTTCTGATCCCCAAAGCCAAGGGAGGCCTCAGACCCATCCTCTACCTGCGGGAACTCAACAAATATATGGTGAAGTTGAAGTTCCGCATGGTATCCTTGGGGACTATTATCCCATCTCTGGATCCTGGAGACTGGTATGTCGCCCTCGACATACAGGACGCTTATTTTCATATAGCCATTTTCCTACAACACAGACGTTTCCTTCGGTTCGTGATCGACCGCCACCATTATCAATTTGCGGTCCTCCCGTTTGGCCTCTCCACGGCCCCGAGGGTATTCACGAAATGCATGGCTGTCATCGTTGCCCATCTTCGACCAGTCTCATACACGTATTCCCCTACCTCGACGACTGGCTGATTCGAGGCACGTCAGAGTCGCAGGTCCTCAACCACGTCCGCATGGTCAGCAGACTCTTTGGAGATTTGGGCTTTATTCTCAATGTGGACAAGTCCACTCTGCTTCCCATGCAGAGGATAGAGTTCAGCGGGGCCATTCTGGACTCCACCTTGGCCAGGGCCGTTCTGCTGCTGTCCAGGTTCCAGACGCTGTCTGCCATCATTCGGAATCTACAGGCGGCTCCCTTGACCTCTATAAGGACGTGCCTAACCCTCTTAGGCCACATGGCGGCCTGCACCTTCGTTACGGGTTATGCGCGGCTTCGTATGAGGCCCCTCCAGTTCTGGCTTATCAGCCAATACCGTCCGGCCAGGCATCTGCTGGATGTGGTTATCACCGTCCCCTAGGAGGTATTGGATTCCCTCCAGTGCTGGCTAGACCAGTCCGTAGTGTGTGCGGGGCTCCCATTTCATCCACCCCAGCCCTCGGTATCCCTAACAACGGATGCCTCAGACTTGGGTTGCGGGGCCCACCTCGGAACCCTGAGGACACAGGGCCAGTGGTCTCCTCAGGAGGTGGCCCTCCACATCAACATACGGGAGTTAAGAGTGGTCCACCTTGCCTGCCAAGCGTTCTCCCATCAGCTTCAAGGTCGCTGTGTCTCGGTATTCACCGACAACACGACGACCATGTACTATATCAACAAGCAGGGCGGCACGAGATCCACTCCCCTATGTCAGGAGGCGATGCGGCTCTGGGACTTTTGTATAGCCCACTCCATTCACCTCGTGGCATCCTTTCTTCCCGGAGTATGGAATACGCTGGCAGAACGTCTGAGCAGATCCTTCCTTTCGCACGAATGGTCCCTTCACCTGGACGTCGCCCTCTCACTCTTCCAGAGGTGGGGTTGTCCCCGGATGGACCTCTTCGCGTCCAGAGGGAACAGGAAATGCCAGATGTTCTGCTCCTTTCAAGGCCGGGAACCAGGGTCAGTAGCGGATGCCTTTCTTATTCCATGGACGACGCACCTGTTCTACGCGTTCCCTCCATTCCCGCTTATCCACAAGGTCCTTCTGAAGGTGCGCAGGGACAAGGCCCGCTTGATTATGATAGCTCCAGTGTGGCCCAGGCAACATTGGTATCCGATGTTGCTGGAGCTGTCTCTAGCCGACCCAGTCCCTCTGCCCCTTCACCTGGACCTGATCACCCAGGACCACGGCAGGCTCTGTCACCCGGACGTCCAGTCTCTGCACCTCACGGCGTGGCTCCTGCGTGGCTGACCAGGTCGGAACTACAGCGCTCTACTCAGTACGTCAAGTACTCCTGGGCAGCAGGAAACCTTCCACTAGAGCGACGTACTCGGCCAAGTGGAAGCATTTCTCCTGTTGGTGCACGGAGAGGGGTTTCCTCCCTATGGAGGTTTCTATAGCCAATATTCTAGATTACATCTGGTCCCTCAAGCAGCAGGGCCTGACGATATCATCCCTTCGGGTTCACCTGGCGGCTATCTCCACCTTTCATCCGGGGGGAGATGGCCGTTCGGTTTTCTCTCAGCCTATGGTGACCAGATTCCTAAAAGGATTAAAACGTCTCTACCCCCAGGTTCGACCCCCTGCCCCTACCTGGGATCTCAACCTGGTTCTGACTCGGCTCATGGGTCCTCCATCTGAGCCGTTAGCGACTTGCTCCCTGCTCTATCTCTCCTGGAAGACTGCTTTCCTGGTGGCCATCACCTCAGCCAGACGGGTGTCAGAATTCCGGGCCCTCACGGTAGATCCCCCGTATAGGGTCTTCCATAAAGACAAGGTGCAGCTGAGGCCACACCCTGCCTTTCTCCCCAAGGTGGTCTCAGCCTTTCATGTCAACCAGGAGATCTTTCTCCCCGTTTTTTTCCCAAAGCCCCATTTGTCCCGCGGGGAGGAACAGCTCCACTCGCTTGATGTCTGGCCGGGCACTTGCGTTTTATGTGGAGAGGACCAAACCGTTCCGCAAATCCCCCCAGCTCTTCGTGGCGGTAGCGGACCGAATCAAAGGACTACCCATTTCCTCACAGAGGATCTCCTCGTGGGTGACGTCCTGTATCAGGACCTGTTATGACTTGGCTCACACCCCTATGGGCCATGTGACTGTGCACTCCACCAGGGCACAAGCATCATCGATGGCTTTCCTCGCCCACGTGCCCATCCAGGAGATTTGTAGGGTGGCGACCTGGTCCTCCGTCCACACCTTCGCTTCCCATTATGCCCTGGTCCAGCAGTCCAGAGGTGACGTGGCCTTCGGCTCTGCAGTGCTCCATGCCACGACTTCTCACTCCGACCCCACCGCCTAGGAAAGGCTTGGGATTCACCTAACTGGAATGGATATGAACAATCACTCGAAGAAGAAAAGACGGTTACTCACCTTTGTAACTGTTGTTCTTCGAGATGTGTTGCTCATATCCATTCCACACCCGCCCTCCTTCCCCACTGTCGGAGTAGCCGGCAAGAAGGAACTGAGGAGTGGGTGGGCCGGCAGGGGTATATATCGGACGCCATGCTGGCGCCACTCTAGGGGGCGACCTGCCGGCCCACTGGAGTTGCTAGGGTAAAAGTCTTCTGATGAATGTGTACGCGCGGCGCTCACACCTAACTGGAATGGATATGAGCAACACATCTCGAAGAACAATAGTTACAAAGGTGAGTAACCGTCTTTTCTCCGTAACCTCTGAGGATCAGACAAGAAGCAATGGGCTTAATGTGCAGCAAGGCAGTTTAGGTTGGACATTAGGGAAAAACTTCCTGTTGAGGTGGTTAAGCATTGGAATAAATTGCCAAGAGAGGTTGTGGAATCTCCATCATTGGAGATTGTAAGAGCAGGTTAGACAAACACTTGTCTGGGATGGTCTAGATAATACTTAGTTCTGCCATAAGTGCAGGGGACTGGACTGGATGACCTGTCCAAGTCCCTTCCTGTCCTATGATTCTATCCCTGAAAGGGTGACTTGAGACTTTCTCACTTCTGGCATGTGGTCTCTGTGGAGTCCCTCTCATGAACTTTTTAGGTCATACAGGCCACCTCTTACCCTCATGTGACAGTGGTAGGATCCAGTTTCTCTTTTAACCTCGCTACAGATCAGTACTTTATGCTGCCACCATGCATGTTCTGAAGCAAGAAGCACTTGATTACTTGACTACAACAACAACAAAGCATTCCTGATCATCCTTTGAGTAAAGTCCATCAGATAAATCATGAATACATTTGTTGAAAAGAAGCTGAACATAATTAATACTGCTTCCAAACATAGTTAAGATTTAGTAGGATCAGCATCAAGATGCAAATATGTCTGGGGTAATGGTTCAAAAATGATGGATGGGTGGATACACGCAGACTACAATTGTTTTCATCAGAGTTTCCTGTTGTAAGATTCTGAAATGCTGCACAACACAGAAAGGCAATATGACATGACCCTGAAAAAATTGAGGGAATGGGGTTGTAGTTTCATAAAGTCATATAGAGTCTGGACTAAATAAGAAGTTATAAATTTATCCAACATGAGGTGTAGTTTTTTAGAGGGAACTCCAACATTATTAATCTTCCCACCAGTCATTTCTATAGTAGTATTAAGAAGTAGAAAATCCCAGATGACGGATATGGTCTTGAAAAATTGTAGCCTAGCAGCTTTCCTCTCTCCACAGACAAGTTTGATGGTTCAAGTTAAAAGCACATAGTGTTGGTCTAAAATAGAAAATATGAAATCTCCAAGGTTAGAGACATACCAAAGAGAAGCTGTGAACTGTTTTATTACCCCTTCAATAAAAAAGGAGAACAGGTTAAGGCTACTCAAGTCTAAGCTTGCTAGATGGGACAAGATTCTGATCTTTCTTACAGTCGTGTAAATGCAGCATAGTTCCACTGATAACATGGAGTTACTCTGGATTTGAACTGGTGTAAACAAGATCAGAATCTGAACTATGGTGCTGAAAAGAAACATATGTCATTGTAACAAATAAAATTAACTTTTTGCATCCAGTTCTAAGAATAATCCTCCGTGTACATGGACAGTAAAATAGGATTTGTCAGATCATGAAGGAAAGAATTTTCTCAAGAAAAAGTAAACATTTGTCTTCTAATTAACATTTTCTGCTGAAAAGTATATTTTACATCAAAAGTGAAGATGTTTCAGCTATAATTTACATATTGCCTCCTACAACATTCCGCTGCTGATTTGTTTTTCTTTTGTACCCTTAAATTCAATTATGATTTAGAATTTAAATTTTCTATGTTGTGCCAGTATTAAAAACTTATTCTCCAACTTGACAACAACTCTTTCGTTCATAAACAATGCTTTTTAGGAGAACAGCGTTCCAATTTATTTAAACTTAATGAGTTAAACAACTTAGCACTTTTGACCACTGCTGGAATATTTCAAAAAAATAAATAAAAAGGTGACCAGATGCAATTGAAGTAAAGACATGAGATCATATTTTAATAGCTATAAAATAGGCCTTCATTTAGGAATACTAAATGCCAAAGTACCTCTATGGGCAGGTTTCTGCAGAGTAGTCCTCCAGTAACTTGTGAAGCAGCACTAAAAAACAATAAACTTAAAATAAATAATGCGCTAATGCCACAAGACAAACACATCTGGTAGATTTAAACGGCAAAGTCCTTGCTTTCTCACAAGAAAGCTTGTTCTTAGATTTTTCTTCTCTCGGAAAGGAAATGACAGAGGTGGTTGGCTACTGGTGGTTGTGGGTCATTTAACATCACATTAGTTTGCTGCTGGGCTACCTAGCTGGCTCAGAAGAAGCAGATGTCCCAAACAAAATTAAAGTGCGGGAGGGAAAGGAACATAGAAGGACAAAGCAGAACTGAATCATAATCTTGCCAAAGTCAGAGGGAGTGAAGCTGAAATCCGCATCTGGATTTTGGGTCCATCATTAATATGGAGAGATCATAAATAACAAGTTGTTTAAGGCCCATATCTAGCAAGGTATTTAAACTGCCGCTAACATGGTGCAGGAGAGTCCTATTGACTTGTATTCTTAAAGACTACTCAAATGCTTCAAGTTAGGCACAAGTTTAGTCACTGTCCGTAGCCGCAGGAGAATCCAAGTGCAGCTGCTTGTGTAAATGGAGGCTGTCTGTACCTTTAGATGAAATGCAGGTTTTATGTAGTGCACTAATCATTACAGATCCTGATGAGGTGCTAGGCAAATATTGTCCCCACCTTAGATATGAAGAAACTGAGGCAGAAAGGGTAAATTAATTGATTAAACCAACAGTCAGTGTTGTCTCATATTAGATTAGAAGGGAGATCTCTGCTTTCACTATGATGCATAGCTCACTTGGTCAAGCTGCTGTTTTTTTTCTAGGCCCCACCCTGCAACGTTTGAGCAGTTTCATTGATTTCCATGAGAGCTAAGTGTCCAGTTCCTCACAAGATCTGGCTCACAGAAAATAAACATGTCAGACAGATAAGGCCTGAAGAAAACTTTTAATCTTGGAAACACCAATCCAAATGTTACAGGTCAGGTTGCCTTGTGTTTATCTTCTATTGTCCAGATACTATGTGGCGTGAATTGGATCCATATCTGAATTTTGCAGTATAATCTCATTGCATATTAATTCCACAAATGTACTCATGGTCAGAAACCGGCAAACTTAAGCCTGCTTTATGTAGTAGGCAGAGTTATGCAGATAACTGATCTTTCAGTTTGCTAAGTGTTCTGTTAAAAAAAATTGAACCAAGAAGTAAAGTTTTAGGTTGAAATAAACATTTTGTTTGACCTGAAACAAAACACTTCATTTTGTTTGAACTCTTTCTGAACGTTTTCATTTTTAATTGAAGTAAATTTCAAAACAAAAAGTAATTTCAAATTGAAAAATCAAAACATTTCATTTTGAAAACGTTTCCAAAAAATTAAGTTTGTTTTTTCTTAGTTTCGGGGTCTGGGTGTGGATGGTGGTGTGGGAGGGGTTTTTCCCCCTCCCTCACCCAGGAGGCAACTCAGCAAATTTAATTGGTTTAATGTTTTGGTTAACCAAAAAAAGTTTTGCCCAAAAACCTTTGCCCAACTCTATTTGTAGGTCCATTTTCTATTTGGTTGACATTTTGGGTGAAGACAAGAGGCTTGGCTTTTATTGTATTCAAACTGGCTCATCCATTCCTAATGCAGCATCTGCCTCTTAACCTATGTTGTTTTTCAAATTTTCATCATCTGTCCAGTGGAGACAAAAAAAGAAATTAGAAAACCTAATTCTAATACAATTAAAACAACTTAATTATAAACACCTACACTGAATTTTAAACGTAGCAGTATTTCATGTATTGTAAGGTTCATGTACCACAGAGCTCTATTTAAAATGAGTTTTTTTTCCTCCCTCTATTAACTGAATTTCATTCGCAAACCTGGAGATCAGCTTGCTTACTTTGCACTGCATATAATTGCAGCCACTAAGATCTGGGGTAAAGGAATGATATTTAATGTGTGACAGTATCTCTGCTCCCTTCCTCTGCCCCCATCTTATATAAAGGCAAATACTCTGTTACACAGATGGGAAAAATTCCAAATTTTGCCCCGCTGAACCATGCAAAAGGGCAGTCTTCTGGGTGCTCATCCATCCCGAGCCGTGAAGTGGACTTTGTCGCAGAGGTGCTGCAGTTCTAAGGAATCCATACAGAAGAAAGCTGTGGAGAGCTGTATTACCTGACCAGCAGAACCCTTTTGTATTGTGAAAAATCACTTTGTGTATAAAGATGAGAAGACTGTAAGGGCAGCTACAGATTTAAGCCTGTCTGGCAGTTCAGCGACATGCCCAGGAAGCCAAAGTGATGCAGGAGGCCCAAGAGCTGGCGTTGATGGACTGGCTCACTCTACAGATACTGAGGATCTCAGAGTATCCATACGTGGGGCTTAGGGACTAAGCCCCTTGTGTATTTTATAGGAGGTTGCAAAGCCTGCCTCTTTGACAGAAGAGACTGTGAGGTTGTCCTCATAGTTTCCTTAAATTTTCCTCCCTAGGGATCCCTGTGCAAAGATGTTGCTCTAAGTAATAGCTTTAGGACTCAGTGTTAAAGATGCGTTTTACATTCCAAGCCTGAGTACTTTGTTTTTCCCACAAGGGTGACAAGGGAGAGCAAATGCAGATGTTGATAAACAAGTACCAGTAAGGGCCCGGGCCCAGTCTTTCAAGGTGCTGAGTGCCTTCAACTCTCATTCCAGTTGAGCACTTCACCAGATCAGGCCCTAGAGCAGGGTATTGTATTTAGGGTACTGCATTTTATTTTAAAATATACTTCTATTTGCTTGTGATGTTTAATTATATACAGAATACAGTTCTGTATATTCTCTTAAGGTTAAAAAAAACCTGTTTTGTATTAGTTAGTATATTAAGTTCTTCAGTTCAACTTTATTAACCAAAAAAATACGGTTTAAGAGTGATAGGGGAATGAAGCTTATATAGCAAACATATGTTTGTGAGACTATGGAATGAGTGAATTGTTAGTGTCTAACAAAATTTCAAGGATGCATAAAAATCTCACAAAGGCCTGAGATGTGGAGTTAATGCTGACAGTGTATTGTGCAGTATGCAAACAATATCTTTATTGTAGACATCTGCAGCCTGAGGATTCTCATAGGATTGTCTGTGGAATTTTGTTGACATGTTAAATGTCGGCATCTAAGAATTTTATGGACTGGAACAGAAGGGGTGTTTCCTTCCCAAAGTTTTATGTACCAAATCTTCAGTTTGTGATGTAGCAGTTGGGAATGTCCTTGGATCAGGAGACCAGTGTATAGCTGTGGTCTGTATCTTTTGTGTTGAGAGAAAGCAAGCATAGAATGTAGGCTAGCCATAGTATCTTTGACAAATCATAGATGCTTAGTGTTAGGTTAAGATAATCTGTGCTAATGGTAGGCTAGTGGAAGACTACAATAAATATTCTTACAGTACACTTAAATTACAGAGAAATTATTATAGAATTGCATTCTACCTCAAATAATGCCAAATGCCTCCACCACTATTTAATAGCATACTAATGAATACCATATGAATTAATAATGATCAGCTACTTTTTGAAGTCTCCTCAGCTTCCAGCTGTCTTTTAAATCACTTCAAATAATTCATTGCTTGATGCTTTGCCCCTTTAACAGTCATAAGTGAATGCCAGATTGTAAAGATCTGTGCATCTGTGGTAAAAGCAATTTTTGGCAGAAATGTGGATGTTTGCCACCCACCCCTTAGCTGTAGAAAGAGATGGCACCATACCTCATGTCATATTGATTCTTCTGCCTCAGGTGCAAATACATAGGTGTTGGCAGCTGATATTGTGATTCTGCCAGAAAGTCTCTCTTTGGCCCATGATTTTTAATTTGTGAGTTCTTTTCTCATGGAAAGTATTGGATTGATAGTTCTGAAGTTTCAAGTCCTCTGCTTATCTACAGCACAGGTCTGGTCTGTGGCAGTACTCCTTTCCCCACAATGCCTTGCTATATTGTTCATTATGCCACTGCTCAAGTGGTTTGAAGTTAACGTGAGTGTAATTGTCTGCTGGAGGACAGTTACTGTCCTTGCGTAGGTGCCCTTCCACCTTCCAACACAGAGAGGGTTGGCTGAGTTAAAGGGTGTGTTGAAAGGCATCCCAACACTCCAGCCATCCCCAGATAGTGTAACTTCCCATGGGAACCATTAACAGCTGATACTGAGAAGTCCTCAAGATGATCTAATTTATGATAAGTTTGCCCTGCACCTGGAGAGCCCAGGAATGGGGATTCCCAATTATACCTCTTCAACACTCTACTTCCTTCATCAGTCAAAGCTAAGGATTGGATCCACTTTTTTTCTTCTCCCTGACTTAGATGGATATTCTTGATGCATAAGGAAGTAGCTCAGGCTCCATGCTTGTCCTAATTTTGACCTTTCTGCTAAAATGACGGCAATGGCGCTAATTGATTTGTGTAGTGATGTCACTAAGGACTGGACTGAGTGTGCCAACCTCATGTCAGCCCACTGACAGTAGCAAATTCTGGTCACTATTGACCTGGGATATGTTTGAATTAGAATGACATAAAGGTGACAGTGTAATCTCTCATTATTAATGTTTTGAACTATCCTGTTCCAAGAGAGTTTTCTGTAGGTTTCTATTTAATTTGTGGATACTAAAGAACTCAGCTGCTTAAACAGCCTGAATCTCTCATCTCAGCATCTAGATTCACAGCCAGTCTGACCACTAAACTCTCATTTCACATCTAATGCCCAAAGAACACAGTACAGCATATGGTATTGGAAACAGGCTGTTATGGTCCGGTTCTTCTTTCTGACAAAACAATTTGAGAAATGATAATTGCACAAATCAGGGATACTCTGAGTTTTTTCAGATGGAAAAAATGCAGCTAATAGAATATTTTACTATCCTAGCATTGGATTCATGAATGGTATTACTGTATATTAGCAGTGCTTGAGTTGGAGATCAAATGGAATATCAGAAGAAAAAATGCTGGCAGTTGAAGTGTCTGCTGAACTTATAAATGTCATGGTGAGATAGCTCTGTTTATAACTTCTTTAGCTACTCATGTATTCTTCAACTATTGCTATGGACTCACGGCGAGCTGAGGTGTTGGGGGTTCTGTAAGTATATAAGCTTCAATGCCTGTCTCCATTAACAATCATGTGGAATGGATGCTGATATGGAAACAGGCATTTTGTAGCTAAAGGGACTGATTAGTTGCTATAGCAGAATTTGAACTTTGTCCTATAACCTTGGCTCAGCAATTTGTCCTAAAATTGCAGGTACCAGCATACAGTGAATGCTTCTTACACACACATCTATCCTCCACGTTTAAGCTGTAATGTTAATGAGGGGGTTTCTATGCATTAAATAGTATTTTTCAACAAACACTGAAAAATTGAGAGTATCAAGCATTTTCCTCTTCAGAGAGAATGATAGTTTCTAGACTAAGATATTTAAAACTTGGGGCCAGATTCTTGGGTGGGACATGGCTCTTTGCATCGCTCAGATAGTACAATGTGGCTATAATCGTGTTCAAATTCCTGATAGCATAAACGATCTTTCTCCTGCATATGACTACGCTATACAGAATCCTGTCCCCCTTTCCTGTAATGTAGGGGACATGTTAGGGGTGAGAGAGGGCATTATGGACTTCTGTTATATCTGTTCTCCATCCATTGGCATGAAAGTCCATTAAGTGCACTAAATCAGAGGCACAATTTACTGCTGCCTAGCAGCAGCAGCTCTAAAAGGTGTCAAGAATGGGCTGCACCCCAAAGTCAGAGCCCCATAACTGGCTCCAGGACACACAGTGTAACTTTGATGCAAGAGAGTAAATTGCCATTTAAGTTGAAGAAAATACATATGACTATGAGCCGAATTCTGGCCCTGTGTACAGTGGAATAAGATGTAAACCTTTTCCTCCCATATTCAAGATATTTAAAAAAGTTAGAGTAGAGAATACCTGCTGTACCATTAATGCTATCTATTATCTAACACAGGAGTCGGCAGCCTTTCAGAAGTGGCGTGCCGAGTCTTCTTAAATTAGAGTGAATAAATGGTTTTGTGTGCCAATAATACATTTAAACATTTTTAGGTCTCTTTCTCTAAGTCTATAATATATAACAAAATTATTGTTGTATGTAAAGTAAATAAGGTTTTTTAAAATGTTTAAGAAGCTTCATTTAAAGTTAAATTAAAATGCAGAGCCCCCGACTGGTGGCCAGGACCTGGGCAGTGTGAGTACCACTGAAAATCGGCTCACGTGCCGCAGGTTGCCTACCCCTGATCTAACAGTAAACTGTAAGAGGTAACTTAAGGACACCCACTATATATTGTCACTCCATGCTGACCTGACTGATTCTGAGTAACAAGTATTCAGACACATCTTGCAAATAACTGGCAGCTCACTTTCCTGCATTTATTTCCTTGTTTGTGGATGCTGGTGAATAACGTTTTTTCCCCACATAATGTTCACAGGTATGTCATGGATGTTAGCATAAATAAATATCTATAAATAATCTACAAACAGAAGGAGCATATCCTTTTTAAAAAGCATAGGTTATCAATCAAGGTGTTGAAACAATGCTACTTGACTTAGCTGACCAATCCTATGGCAGGAATTGTGAAGAGTAAACAGTGAATACTCAGTGGCCAAGTCCTGAACACATCCTTAGTAGAAGAAATGAATTCATAGACGTCATGACCTGTTGGTGGATAATTCATGAACAGAAAAAGGGCCTAATTCATCACAAATTATTCTCATTGAAAATTTGATCAGCTCTGGGCCCTACAGTGGCTGAGCTTGTGTAGACAATACTTGGGGGGAAAAATAACCAAGCAGGAGAGAGAGATGCAGGATGGGGAACTAGCATTGGGAGTGAGAGATAGAGGGGATATGAGTAGGGAGAGCAAACGAAATAGGGTTACATCATGAGGATGGAGACAATCCAAAACTTTGCAGGGGAGATAGAATTAGAGGGGAAGGAAAGAGACCTGATCAAAAAGGGAAAGCAGAGGAGAGAAGGGAAGACTGCAAAGGAAAGAGTGAAATATGGAAAGCAGAACCAGAAAACTATATACAGAAAAGAGAAAACCATGAGAGAAACAGGACAGGAAAAAGAATGAGAGACTAAAATAGGTGACATCAGGGCATTAAATCAGGCATGTTGGGAGGCCTGACATGTTGGCCCATTACAAAACAAGGACTCCAACCATAAAAAGATGACAACTTCTGTGCTAAAACAAGAGGCAAGATTTAATTATGCTTGAAACCATCATGTTAAGATGGATATTCTTGTCTTTTTATGCAACCATTCTCTTTACCTGTGTGCAGTGAGGAGAGATGTTTAGGAGTTGTAGAGTATGAAATATATTTGATTTTCTGCTCTTGAATAAATTTGTATTTTATCCAAAAAAATTCTTTATTTTCCTAGGCATGCACCTGGTAAAGTCTTTATTTCCTAGAAGTATTTTGTTCTGGGTAATAGTCCAATGTCTTTACATTCCAATGAATTAATCTTCACTTTATCATAATGGGTAATATAACTGCACTTCAAATGAATAAGTGTATTAATTATGAGAGATATCACAGCAGATAATGTTTCCTGCTCATTTCCCTTTGAATTTCAATGAATAAGATTTTACTTTAAAATAAAGGACATTTGTTATGTACCCAACAATGATTAAATGGACTAATTAGGAGTAATAAACATATATTTTACTGAAACCTGAATGATTATGCTTATAACACACTTCCATAGGCCAATCCTCATTTGAATTGTATACCTGTATGTACATGAATTGATTATAAATTTGTCTTATTACTAATTTAAATAAACAATTTATGCAAACGTATTCAGCAGACCCAATTTCGCCCAGAGTTGCAAAGGTAGAATGCCCTTGACTTAAACGGCAGTTGTATTCAAGTATTTGAAGGCAGAATTGACCCATTTTTGTACAGCTTGAAAGCCATCTCCTTTTCTGAGACAAAGAACATGTAAGCCCACAAGTTAGAGCCAGTTTAATTAAACTCAGTGACAAGAAAGCATGGAGGAAAAGAGAACCTTGCTAAGAGTGACACACAACTATTTTTTGCTTCGGTTCATACAAGTCTGCAGGGCATCAACCAGCCCTGTTCACTTAGAATTTGGGGATCACAGGGACATACAACATCAAAACCAACCTCTGTCCAAAACTGCTTGTCTCATCTAAAATGGCATAGAACATCAACAAGGTCTGGTGCCCCTCTGCCCTCAAATCTTCCGTAGCTCCTGCTCTTGCCTTTTCTCTTGAGGGAGGGGTAAGTCTCTAAGTGGGCATGCAGTCCTAAATTCTTGATCAGGGATTTTAGGGACACTAGAGGCTCCTTTGCATGGGTCTCACATACCCCTAGACTCATTCAGTCACTGAGAGGAGATGACTTCTAGTCACACCCTAAGGGGCCCATCTTCAGTGTTGGGGTGAGGAAGCAGGCCTGCCACATAAAAAGACAGTGGAGTGGTTGTTCAGCACCCCTTGAAAATACCAAAGGGAAGGGAAGTTGTAGAGCCTGGTAGGTACCTAACCGGCCAGGAGCTTAGCAATGGACAAACAGGGCTCATGCCTCACAAGATTTTCAAAGGTAAGAAGCTTCGTTGGTGGAAGTGAGCAGCTCTGTGGAGCAAAGATGGTTTGGAGGCGGGTCTCACCTTAAAACTCCGGACAGCTTTTGTACCCTTCAGTGGGTCTGGACCAAGCTTGTCCAGGTTTGTCGCAAACCTTTTGTGCACCTCTAAGCCACCCAACACTTATTGAGTTCTTCCCCTATCTTTGAAGTGGTTATTTTCATCAATCGTTCCTGTTAATGGGGTTGAGCAGACCACTGGACAGCCCGTCTCAACATTTCATGTTATTTCATAGTCCCTGCTCTGTTCTTCCAGATGTGACTTAAAGATGTGACTGTGTGGAAGGAAGGGTGGCGAGGATTTTTGATCACATGTAAGAATCTTCAAATTTACTTACAGCTGTAGAGGTTTATGGCTTTAAGACCCAGTAGTGGCCCATCTTAGGAAGTTAACTGTCTATATCCCAATGTGATGCATTCAGAGTGATCTGAGTTAGCTGCAGTAGAGCTCTGCCTGTTGGAACTTCCTTGTCTGTGTCTATTTTACCATTTCCATTATCTGCTGCAGAACCAAGAACATTAATATCCTCAAGTCCTGTGGCTGCACATCATTTTATCTTTTAAATGCTGATCTTTCTGTCCCTTTCTGCTGAATGCTGCTTGGGCCAAACGGTGTGTTATCCTTTGAGTCTTTTACTAAGTTAATGTTCATCTGCCTGAGACCAACATTATTTTCAGCATCACTCATTATCTTCCTGCTTAATCTAAGAAGGAAATATTAAAAGACAGACAAGATACATTCCAAATGCCAAGTTCACTTGTAACTTCTGCACTATACACGCTATTTTTAATTTTCAGTCTGGTGTAAGGCATACAGATGTTTGATTCACTGGAAATTGTGTGTATTTACTACATCATCAGTTTGAACTCAGATAATTTAGTATTCAATTGTAGACCACTATCACTTGAGCTAAAGGATTAACTCCATTAGATAGTAGCAGTAATAGGCTCTCATCCTCTTATGTGAACCAGCCATTAGAGTAGGGGACACAGCACACATTGAACCAATGGGTTACACAAACTTATTTCACAGATTCAATTTCACAAACTGTTCAGTGCAAGAACTGGTATTTTGTACTTGCAATGTGAAATTGAATTTGTTTTGATATATTAGGTTAGATCTTTGCTCAAAACAGGAAAAGATGGAATGGATGTCAGGGGAAGGTGCAAGGTCCAGCTGTGATGCAGATTCACCAGTTGGGAGTTCCCCTTTAATAGGGAAAATCTGTATTGGGTATTTGGAACTGGTTTCCAGCCCTTTGCATCATCTGAGTGGCAGAAAGTGGCTGTAGACAATCAGGCACAACGTTTATTTCCTGATTATATGATCATAAATAATCAGTTTAAATCTGTGATGAAAAATATTTTTTACTAGCAGGCATGCTAATGTGATAGGATTTGATAGGATATTACTGTAAAGAGAACACAAAAAGGAACATACAATATGTATGAATTAGTTTCAATATGAAATTAGATCCTATATAGTGTTTTTTCCAGTACTCACCCAGTTCTGATGTGGATGGAACATCCATGTCCACTCCATATGCTGCATATTTCAAGTAGCAAATCTAGACTTGAGATGTCTGGAAACCTGAAGCGAGAGAGAACATCCCACTGCTGGAAAGCAACTTGGAAAAGGGATTGAAAATAATAAAAAATCCTGAAAAAAAAATTCCAGAGACAAATCAGTTCAGAAGTATGATACAAATAAAGAGTGTGAACATAAATTTTCTATAATATCAATGGAAATAATAAGACTTTGTTTTGGATATAGATTAAACAGTCGTTAACAAGGATACAGGAGTCCGGCATTTGACTGCCCCGCACCTTTAAGTTGAGGGAGAGGAGTTAGCTGGCTTGCCTCGCTTGCCGAATGAAGGGAACAGTGCTTGATGGCGGCAGTAGCCGGGGCGGGGGATGAAAACTGCTGCAAAAGGGTCAGCATGGTTGCTGTCTCATCCCTTAGGAATACAGGGTTTTAAAGGGGGCAGCTGTGGGCCTGAAGCAGGGCCGTAGCAACAAAGAACGTGGCCCCCTCCGAACATATGTCCGGGGCCCCTTACAATGCAGAAACTGGAATGCGGTATTTATTTTATACAATATACAGGGTTCATATTATGTATACATAGGCCTACAGTGTACATGTATTCCGTATTTACGCAAAGCGCTTCTTTCGAGCCTTGTTCTCCGCAAATTGGTTAATCAATGTGTCATAGTCCAGAGATCTGGCAATCTTGTTTTCGATTGAGATAACTGCAAGCGCAGAAAGCCTGTCATCTGTCATGGTTGAGCGCAGGATATTCTTGATCAGTTTCATTCTGCTGAAGCTCCTTTCAGCACCAGCGACAGTAACTGGTGTGGTCAGAAGAATTCTGATGCAAATGCAAAGATTCGGATATATCTCCTGAAGGCTGTTCTTGTATACGTAGGTTAAAAAATTGTTTGCCGTGACAAGTCCTCTCTCTTTCTCGATGACATAAATAAAATGATTCAATTCCATTATGAGTTCGTTGGCATCAATGTCTCCCATTTTTCTTTCAAAAGTTTTGCTGTGATTCTCCAGTTCATTTTCTCTGTGACACTGCTTCAGGCTGTTAGCGTTGTACAGAAATCCAAACAACTTATACCACTCCAAGAGTTGGTCAAATCGCAACGAAACAGAAGATATGGCCTGATCAGTGAGAACAAGAAAGAACTGCGATTTAAATTTTTCTTCGGCAGAAAGACGACTCGAATCATCAGCACATTCGTAATCAAACATTCTCTTCTTACGTCGCACCCTGGTTTCTGGAAACACCTGCTCAATACCCATATGCTCTGCTATTTCACATGCATTTGTGACCACAGAGTTATATCCTGTATTTCGTTAGTCTTCCAAAAACTTCATTGTAGCACCGACTTCTGCCTGCAGTACGTCAATTGACACATCTGGTGACTGAATTAATTTGCTGGTTTTATTGACGTGAAATAGTATATCGTACCACGTGTACACAGTCAGAACAAAAGGCCACGTAGTAACATGGTCTAAAAGCGCACCGGCTTCTGTTGCTGTATTGCCATCTTTCTTTTCAAGCGCATATTCTCGCAAAGATGACAAAGCATTGCACAATTCTTCAAGGTGATAACGCAATGGCTTCACAGCATCAATTCTCAACTCCCAACGAGTGTCCGATAACCCTTTAACAGATATTGGCATATGTTCTTGAAGTATATCCCAACGCGAAGGTTAAGAAGAAATGATAACGTATATTCTGTTAATCAGACCGAAAAAGTCAACGGCATATTTCGATGACTTTGCCGCGTCTGAGATCACAAGATTCCAAGTGTGAGCTCCACATGGTACATACAAGGCACGGTCATTTATTTCTAGCATGCGGGCTTGAACTCCTTTATTCTTTCCTCTCATATTTGCGCCGTTATCATAAGCTTGGTCTCTCATGTCAGCAATGTCTATTCCTAAGTTGTTTGCCTTTTCAAGAAACGCTTCCAATAAGCCCTCGCCAGTTGTATCATGAACATTAAGAAAACCAACAAACGCTTCACGAATATTGACACCATCTTCACCGTTGCATTCAACAAAGCGTAACACCACAGACAGCTGTTCTTCATGTGACACGTCAGGAGTACAGTCCAAAATAACTGAATAATATTTTGCTTTTTTAAGCTGCACTATGTTGGCCTCTTGAATGTTACTGGCAACAAGCTGAATCAGCTCGTTTTGGATCTGTGGACTGAGGTACTGAACGTGTGTCTCTGCCTTCTTAATCCTCTGTAAAAGTTCGCTGAGGACAGTATCATACTTTGCAAGCAATTCAAACAGTCCCAAAAAGTTGCCATTCGAAGGATCGCCGAGCTTTTCATTACTTCCTCAAAATGCCAAGTTTCTTTTGGACAAGAAAATAACGACATCAAGCATGCGTTTGACAACATTTCTCCAGAAATATCTTTCTTTCAGAAAAGCCTGCAATTCGAGTGGGTCAATAGATGTACGGTTTACTATGCCTGACCGAAGGTCAAACCATTTCACCATACAGTCTTGATGACTTTTGCCTGTTTCATGCTGCTGAAGTCTTTTTGACAGTGCTTTCCAAGCAGATGTTCCACGACGTAGCGGTGTGTCGCCAGTGCCAAATAATTTACAACAGAAACAAAAAATGGCATCTTTCTGAACAGTACGTTAACCATGAACGTCTTATTTTCTCACCATTTGCCATGGTTCGCTAGAAATGAGTACTTGTGAACCTCCGTCTTTCCTCGTTAAATGGAAATTCGTAACTTTCATTCTGCTGCAGTGGGCCACCTGCAACAATGTCACACACTTGACTGTCCGATATTATAGACGGCCAATCTCCTGGATCATCAGTCAGTTTGTTTGGTAGAACAACTGGCTTCACCTTCGACCTCACTTGAAGCACTTCTGGATACGATTCATCGCTGCTAGCGCTGTCCGTTTCATGTGCCTGTACCTGTACGTTGGATTGCAGCGCAAAATACGTTGACAACTTTGGCATTTTCTCAAGTTCCTTCTCGACATCTTTTGCTGCCTTTCGTTTACTAGCTCCGCTCTTATACATTCTCTTAAACATCACAAAGCACGCTTCTGCGTTGGAAACGATAAAAAAACTAAACAACTAAATTTAATAACATTTATCCACCGACCGTCATTATGAACGCAAATACACATTCTTTGAATGGGTCCAACTAAAATTCGAAACTGACAGACAACTGATATTGCCAATAGCATTATGATGTATCATAATGACTTCACGGTTTTGTCAGTAAAACCGACATGGATTGTGCAATAGCGTCAATAAATGTCACTTACCTAGTTATACCTTACATTTTTTTGCCACTTTTAGGGGCCCCCTTCCTTGCGGGGCCCCCTCCGGTCAGAGGGTACGGAGGGCGCTCGCTACACCTCTGGCTTGAAGCCTCCCTTTTACATGGAGCAGTCTTAAAATCAAAACAAAACTAGGTTACAAACTTAAAAAGAGTGAAACAGTAACAATTCTACACTATATTTATTATAACAGCCTATGGGGACTGTGGGGAAGGATGCTAGGTAACATACAGCACACATGCCCAAACTGGCTTCTGTAACTATAGTGTTGACTAGTTACAGAGCATTTGTCAGGTAATAGTATAGCTATAATAGTATTCAAATCCTTCACTGTTTCTGTAAGTAGCTGGTTAGTATGCTGGCCTTTTTCAAAAAAGATTGGTCACCAATTGGCAGTTCTCATCTGGCAACAGAAGAAGGATCTTGGAATGATAGGTATGTGGATATTTATAAACCAACATACATGTGAGGCTGCTATCTTGGTCTTGGATGTAGCATGGGAATTAGAAAGAGGTATCCTGCTTTTTGTGGCATGGTGAAGCATAGTGTAGGGCATGATATTAGGGCTGTGCTAAAAAGAATAAGTTGCAGGTGGCAACATGTTTCTTCTATGTAGCATTTTCACTACCATGTCCATTCCTCCCATCAGATGGTCCTAAGGTCAATTGCTATAAGGAGATGCTACACACATTTTTTGACAGGGGATGCTGAGTGGAATTACACGACCTGCCCAGTAGTCCTCTCAACACAGAAGTTATATTGGCAAAGCTCAACAGCCTTGTGCTGGTATCAGAAGCTGCTGAGAGATCTCTCACACACGCACACACTTGATTTTCACCTATTGCTAGAAAGTGATAATCAGGGAACCACTGTAACTTCTATCCTCTGGTGTAATAAACACAAGAAACACTTACAGATGTTTAGATAAGCTAATAAAATGTAGGATGGAGTGGCAGTTTCTGAGAGACCATACCCTATAGCTTGTTTCTGGGTTGGAAGGAGTGTGGATTTTATCTCCGTCTGAACTCTACCGAGAAATGAAGAATAAAGCCTGATCACCATGGCTTCAGGAGTGTTTTGAGAATTTTACCAATATGATTAGAAGTGTCTTATTGAGCCATTTTTCTCACTTGATTGTCTTGTTTCCAATGGTGAATAGTTCTTATTCATTCTGATCTTCTTTGGCGTAATATTTTTTCAAGATGAATTAATTTGTTAGCTAAACAAGTGTAATATGTTCTTCATTGGTATGGTAGGAGAATATGCTATCTCCTCAGGAAAAATAAATGAAAAATTGGGGGGGAGAGGGAGAGACTCATAACAGGAGTTAATGCTACCATCTGGAGCAGAGAAAGATATGTAGCAAGCAGCAACCAGTTACCAAATGATTATTTAACTGTGTCAGCTGCTTGGCTCTGCCATATTTAAAGGACCAGCCTTTGACAGACATGCTGGGAAAATCCTATAAGGAAGGAAACATCCTCTGAGGAAAGCCAGTAGAGGTTCTAGCAAAGGAAGGTTAGTGAGCTGGCTACTGTAACTGTCACAAATGTATATAGAAAGGTGTCTTACAGTGAGGTCTAGTCATGCAGTATTCTAGCCCAGTTGCAGCCATGAAATGTCAGTTATGGGAGAGACTCTCAACTCATTCTAGAGACTAAAGAGAGGTTTCTCTGTTACAGAATATCACCCCTTTGGAAGTCACTAAATATCTTAAAAATCCATGTAAATGTTCTGTGGATAACAAATATCTAATTCAGTTTGTTCACAGGAAATGGATACTACTTATATTAAGTTTTTTTTCAACTTTGGGTCTTTACCATAGAATGTTACCTATATGTCAGATGCAATCCTCTCTAATCTTCTAAAATTATGCATCACCAGGAAATTTAGATAGGCTATGCCAAAAAAGTGCAGTTAACTTGTAATAAAATAGCACTTTGTACTTTTTTTTTATATATATATAAAGACTGCACCATCCCCCTGAAAGTTTTCTGGTTTCTTGGATGCTTCTTTCACTTTCCAGTATCTATGGAACCATCTGACCCATCTTTGTAGTAAGACATTTAGATGTAAATATATTTTACAGTCCTTCCCACTTTAAAAGTAGTTGCCCAGCTGCTTCACAGAGATGGTTAGCTATTGGTTAACTTGTCTGTTTTGCCAGCCTTCGTTAGTAATCCAACCAGGATGTAGTTTAAAATAATACAAATCATATTCCAATCCATTGGACAGACTGTGATTGCCACTAATCCAGAGCGTGCTTTTGTTTTCTTGAGGAGGGAGTTAGGCTGAGATTTTGTTCCTGTGCATGTATGTATCACGTGTGTGTTCACACATAGAGTTCTGTTTTAGTAGTGTAGTTTTTACTGATGTACTGGCATGAATCTAAACATCTACATTGTAAATGTAACTTTTATGCAATGCTGACTGTGCTTTTGGATTCCAGTTCCCTCTATTTCATCAGATTAGGTGAAATTTTAATGTTCAATTCAAGAGATTGTCTGTAGGACAAGATTCTATAATGCAATTCCCATAAGAATCAGTGGAAAATTTCCATTGATTTCAATGGGCTTTGGAACAGGCCTCTAATGATTTTTTTCTCTATATACTATCTTCTGTTCCATGTATCAATAACATCTTGTTAAAAAGAAATCAGCAAGCATTGTTAGCTAACATTAAAAAGTGTGGCGGTTAGCCACCATATCTGGCATTTGCAATGTTAAAGAATTACTTTGAACAGATCTATCTATTCTGGTATCTACATCTATATTTTATAAGTGTATGTACATGCACAAAATCCTGCAGATTTTGGACTTGATTGTGCAACCCCTAAATGGGTGGTAGCATTAATTCCTGTGACACTATTCTTGTAGGTCAGTGCTTACTAGTGTGATTTAGGCTTGTAAAATCTAACCATTTCCTCAGTAATATGTTTCACTGTTGATCACATCTCAAATTAAGAGCACCTTCATTTGAAACATTTTCTAGAAACATTTGCCCTTGTAAAGCCCCCTTCAGTCAAACAAATAGATCATTCTTAAGTGGAAAAATCTCTTCACTTGAATTGAGCTGAACAGCCTTTTGGGTTAGGGTTAGGGTTAGATATAATATAAATTGTGCAACAAAGCTTTTATCAATAATATTTTATATGAATATAATTAAATGAACCTGAATGTAAAGCTGTGAAACTATGAAGAAAGATGGAAACTTTGTTAAAAATCCATGAAACATTCATCTACTGCTATTGGCTGAATTGCAAATTTCCTTGATGCAAGACAGCACAGCATCAGGTAAAATGTTGAGAGGAACACAATGCCAAAGAAGTTTGTCTAGACCATATTTTTAAAAGAAATTTAGAAACAGGCAAAGTGTGAAGACAGATGCTGACAGACAGCTCCACAGTGATAGATAAAAGATGATGAGCTTCCAGACGGTTATGTCTTCAGGGAAATATTCAGCTGACAGTTAAGGCAGAGGGAGTTATAAGAACGTGCAAGTGAGTTGAGGATAAGAAAGAAAAAGAAATTGTGTTCAGAAGCTGAAGTCATTAAAATACCAATTCACTAGTTTTTGTCCAACTTGTAATTGAATGGTAGCGTGCCAATTCCGCCTCCCCCCAAAATTAGATGGCTGGGTGGCATGAAATTAGCTTAAATATCAGCAAATGACTCCTCCCCTCCCCCTTTTGAGTGCACTCTGATAAAAAAAAAAATCTGTGTTCTGGAAGCAGGGGGGTCATCTTACAGTTCCCTGTATGATTCATTCATATCTTCCAAGCAATAATCTCATTTGGTTTGGGGGAGAAAATTAAGGAGTACTGGAAGTGACAAGTATCCATTATCAGATGTTTGGTAGCAGTAATTCTCCTTAATTAAACCTATTGTTTATGGAGTCATTGGCATTCAGCCATTAGAAAGCTCTGAGAGAGCTACTCTTCTCATAAACTAGTTACATGGTATTATTTTATGAGCAGTTGGTTGTTTGCTAAATTCAAACACTTCTGCAGTTTGTATTTTATGTATCTTTTCATCCTTATGTGCTATCAACATGATCTGTGAAGAATTTTGATTTCATTTGAAATTGACAAAATACTCCGGGTCTGTTCACCCTGGGGATGTTTTGAAGGCCACCGTGACAGATAATTGCACATTTCATGGCACTTTTATGAGCCTTTATTTCATAGCCCATGAACCTCTGTATTTCCTGGGCTTTATAGTCAATGAAATAAAGAGGTTGTGTTACAATACATTAAACAATTTCTGTATCTACTCTGAATGTTAAACCAGAGGAACTGAGATTACAGACGAAGGATCTGATTTTTTTTTCCTCTTGCACTATTAAGTATTAGGAATAGCTTCACTAAGTCAATGGAATTGCACTAGTGTTAAATGATAGTCCAATCAGGCCCCAAATGCCCAGTGGCTACTAATGGAATTTTCTCTTTATATTATTAGAAAGAACATCTTTATATTTTCAGATGTTTATGTTGATTAAAAGAACCCAATGAAAATAGACAAGCCAAACCAATCACCAATGTACAATAAATTTGCCACAGCTGAAACGTTAGTAGTAAAATTTCATTGCACATAATCAACTATGGGAAAAGTAAACAAGAAGACGAGAAGTAAGAACTTGTGTGTGGAAAAATAAAAATTGGGAAACCACTCAAATTATCTCAAAATTATGCTAAAGGGTCTGTTGCTGTGAACTCACTAATATAAGAAAATACTTTGCATGTTCATTTGAAGGTTTCCATCTTTCTGTTCATGTCTGCAGCTACTCTTTCATGTTTAAATATTAACCTTACTTTTGTTTAACTATTCAGTAAAGATGGTTATGACATGTCTTTCCAACTGGTTATAATAATTGATCCTTTTTCAGATGTTAATAAAATATCTGCCAGGATCTTCACTGAGATGGTTGTTTTGACTGGTAATATAGAGGCCTTTAGTAATACCAGTGCAAAAGAAAATGGAGTATTTCTACCTGAGAGGCCACAGATCAGATCCTATATTTACATGGCACTAGAAGGATGATCTTGTGAGAAAAACATAGAACCTGAATTCAGTCACATACATTCTTTTCCTGACTCAATCATATACTTCCTTTGTAATCTTGTGTTGGGAAAGCTCTGCGTGGAACACCAGAGCACATCAAAGAAAGATAGAGTATAGCTTCTTTCCCTGTACTCCTTCATCCATCACTTCTCTTCTGGGGACAATTCTGATGATGAAATAGAGGAGGAAAATGAGGGATAAAAAGATCCCCAGATACTCACCCTTCCTCTCTGCTGCCTTCTTCCGTTTTGGGTCACTGACTCATTGTACTTACATTGCAATGTTGTTGCCTTACAATTTAGGACAAGCTTTGGCCTTGAACAATAGTTAGTGCAAAACACATATCTTCCATATGTTGAGGGTGTAACAGAAAGATACATTTGTATGAATATAGCATAGGTCTTTTACAAACATTTTGAAGTTATTAAAAAAAATTCACTTTCAGAATGAAAAGATGGTATATTTCAGTTGTCCCAAATGAAATGAATGTACGGTCTCTCTCTGAGGGTGTGAGATTAGGGTTGCCAATTTTGGTTGGATGTATTCCTGGAGGTTTTATCACATGGCATAATCTTTAATTAAAGATTAATCTTTAATTCCTGGAGACTCCAGGACAATCCTAGAGGGATGGCAACCCTATGTGTGATGAGGTGTACCAGGCTGTACTGAGGCTGAGTGGCCTCCCTCCGACCCGGAAGGGGAGGGAGCATTAGATGCCCTTCAGAGGGTGGAGCCTGGATCACCCTGCCCCCCTTGACGGAAGTACTGGTGCGGGGCCAGACGTATAAAATGCTGGCCCAGGAGCTCAGTTGAGGGAGAGCCTGCAATGGAGGACGACACTCGGCCTGTTCTCCAGAGGCCCCAAGAGGAACCTGTGCCTGGCTGTTCCTGATCCCCCGGTGACTGGCCCAGAGTACTTGCTGCCGTTTTACCCCAAAGAGCTGGAAGAGGCCTGGAGGCTGCAGGTGCCAAACCCCAGGGAGGCAGGAAGTAGCCCAGGAGCAGCTGGCTGCAGGACCTGGCATGGCTCTGTCAGCGTGTTGCGGCTGGATCCCCGCCAACACAGGGGCAGCCAGTCCTGCCCCTGCCAGGGCCCTGGGCTGGGACGCAGTGGAGTAGGGTGGGCCTGCATCCCCCTGCCCACCCCACCCTGGGTGGCAGACCCCATACCCGGTGCAAGGAGGCTCTAGCCCAGAATAGAAGCTCCTTCACCACTCACCTTAGAGACTGTTTGCTTACTGGCTGCCTGAGCTCCACTCAGGCTAAAGCCAGCCCAGAAAGACTATTTGCTTGGTAGCTACCTGAGCTCCGCCCAGGCCAAGTCAGCCCTGATAGACCGTAGGTAAGGGCTGACCACCTGAGGTGACCCAGTCCAGGTCAAAGCTCAGTAATAACTATTTGCCTGTCTTACAGACTCTGGTCCTGACCCCATAGGACTAGCCTGAATAACCTCCCTCTGACCAGGAAGGGGAGGGAGCATTACACAGGCCCTTTGAGGTCCCCTGCTGGAGATCTTTTGTTCCTACCACACCCCGCTCCAGGAAAGGAGCAGTGAAGGTGGGTCCTCCAGACCTGCCTAAAAAGGCTACAGGGACGCAACCAATCAGTGCCCAGCAGGCTCAGTTCCTGGATGGGACCAGAGGAGCAGAATAGGGTGTTCTTTGGTCATTGGAGCTCAAGGGAGAGCCAGAAGATGGGTTCTGGTGGCACTGGGATTCAGTGAGGAAGAAGAAGAGTTGAGAACAATAGCCCTGTGTAAATGCTGAAGAGAGAGTGGCTATATGGGAAGCAGCCCAGGGAATGCAGCACCAGCAACTACTAATGGAAGCAGTAGTTGCTGTTTGTAGGGGGCCTGAGTTGGGACGTGGAGTAGTGGGCAGGCCTGCGTCCCCTTACCAGTCACTGGTGAAATGGCCAAAGCCTGAGAAGAGGACCAGTTTAGTTTTGGAGCCTAAGCAAAGGGCTGGAATTTATACAGGCCCAGAGACAGGGCTGAAGACCCTGGAGAGGACTAACCATTTGCTGGAATATATTACCCTGAAAGGGAACTGAAGTTAAGGAATAACCTGACTGGAGAGCTGGGACACCAGAGAACTACTGAGGACAAATGGTCTCCAGGGAGAAAACTCTGAGGGCAGTGCTCCCTAACAGGGCAGAGACAGACTTAAAGCTAGTACAGAAGGGGCTGAGAACTGAGCCCAGAGAAAGGGCTACAGACAACAAGAGCATGGTGATAGTCCCTTCTGAACGTTTATCATCCTGGAAGGCATTCACCTATTCATCCAATTTAAACAGTGTATGACTTACCTGGAGGGCTGAACCATTGAAGAACCACCTGATGGCAACAGTTGACAAGGGTCACTGGGAGAAGATAGCATGCAGCATGGCACCCAGCATGCAGGATTGCACCCACCCAGCAGGAGCACCCTGCCACCAGTGCTCCAGACATGCAAAAACATTATTCTATTTAAGTCCAAAAGTTATGGAAAGCAGTGTATTCGCAAAGCAAACATATGAATGTTCCAGTGTTACCACTGCAGGACCAACAAACTTTAGATAACGATAGTTCTGAATTGTTCTATATTACAAGAGTTCACATTTAAAATGGGCAAACCTCAAGTCAGTCAGATAGTAGTAAACTACATTGAGGGGCATTTTCTGAATCTTATCCAAACTATCTCAATCTGTAATATTTTCAGATTCTTACTTTCAGCTGAGGTGATGAAAACAGCCCTTGTCATGATATTTTTCCACTTCCTTCTCTAGTCTGAGCCTTAACCAAGAAGTGGTGAGGCATGTTAAAATGAATATTGTGCAAGATGTTATGTACGCCTTTTTGAAACTCAGAAGATAGCTGTGTTTCATTTGGCTAGAGTTTTAGGAAAAGATTCAGGCCTTTTCTTACTGTATTCTCACTAATTTACATATTTCTGATCCAAATACTGTGGTGAATGGTATAATCAGACATTGAGACGGTAAGTAACTAGTATTCTATCTTAAGTGCAGGAAGATTGATTTCCACTGAGTAGTCTACATCTTGATGTTAGAGTTGAAGGATTGGAGGTATTATCAAAATGACTGTTAGCTGAACAACTTTAAATAAATGAGATCTAGAATTTAGCCATTAGTTTAGCTGAAGAGATCAAATCAGTAAGCTCCATGGTTACCTTCATTACTATACTATCATCACATGACTGGAAGCGATCAAAAATGGACTGTCATTTACAGAAATAGGCCCTCACTGTTTTACTTATAATTTTGAAGATCACTAAGAGCCTATGTAAATAACAAAAAATATAGAAGGAAGTAAAGTAAACATTGAAGAGACTAGTGATTCTGATCCTGATTTCTAAACTTATAAAACAAACCTAGATTTAGAATGTATTGAACTCTAAAACGACTGTTTTTTCCCATTTGGAAAAGGGAATGAATGTATGTAATAACCAGTACCAGGACTGAGTTTTTTACTAGCGTAATCAGTGATTTACATGTGTTCCTCTATTTTGGTGGTTTATTTTTAGTGCACTGTTTGAGTTTGTTTAAAACAACTCTTTTACTAGTCTACCTTTAAAATGATAAATTAAAATATATTGGAGGTTTATAAACTATAAATATACTAACCAACTCAAGTTAATTTAATATTCAAGGTTTGGTATGAACCTGTGGCACTTAGAAAAAATCTGAATCTAAACCATGTACAACAGGACATCCATTGATTTCTGTTTTTTTTTCATTTTATATAGTGGACATTGATTTGCATTCCTAATAAGGTTATTAATAACAGAGTGAAGGGAAGAGCAATAGCCTTCTGGTATATCAGTGATAAGCAAGAATATCAGTCATTAACTAGCACATCTGTAGTCATCCACACAGTACAAAACACCGATTTTATACACAACTTTGAAAAGTATAGTACAGAACAAGAAATAGTCATCTTTACAAAATGTTTACTGGACAGCAATGGAAATCAATACTGACTGCAGATATTACTTTCCATTTGTGCACAGTTTAGGGGCAAATCAGGAAACTTCAATCAAATTTAGACTAAACCTTTTCGTTTACTATGTTCCATTTGAAAATGAAAGGATATATCTACAATACAGGAAAAAATGAATGGGGTGTAAATCAACAGACATGTGAATTACCAGATGAGAGGTGCAAGGGTGGAGTTGCAGCAGTTGTATTTGTAATGTAGCTAGCACGCTGAGGCTTGATCTTGGTTGGTCCCTTTAGCTGCTACTGTAATACAAAGAATAATAACCAATAGTAGGTTTATGGTGTATTTGAAGCTGCTCTGAGCTTTGGAATAGTAGAAAGTCCCAGGTGACGTGGATTAGTGAACAAAGCGCAAATGCAGATGATAAAAGCTTCTTCATCAAATGGCTACCACCGCAACATATGTAATTATGGCCACAAGTCAGCAAAGCACTTAATAACATGCTTCGCGTTAAGCACATGAATAGTCCCCTTGAGTTTTTAGAGTGCTCTATGCTTTTCAGAATCATGCTCACAGAAAATCATGTACTTTTAGCACTTCACCTGCAGTGTGCCAACCAATATATTTTTGTTACAGGTTATTTTTGTAACCTGTAAACAATTTTTATTTGGTGTTTGATCAGCAAATTCCACCTGTGTGTATCATGCAAGCGAGGCACAATTTATAAACCCATTTTTGTAAGAAGAATCACCATTGTAATTTGAATATCCTTTGTATTAGTATGAGAGTTTGAATAGATCATAAGATTTACTGTGCCAGTTTAATCTGTGTACAATACACCAAAAGGGTCTGATCCTGTGTTTCTTATATAATCTATTGTCTTCAGTGGGGAAAAATGTAGGATCAAGAAAAGGAGGGTATGTGCGTATACTGGAAAGCAGTTAAGTCAAACTCACATCATTTTCCTTTCTAACTTCTTTGGAAGCATACATGCTGTACTGATGTATTTGGGGGAATAACTCATTTTTGAGGAAAATGTCCCAGCATTAATCACTCTGATGCCTTCTGTCTTTGTGGTTAAGAATGGCATTGAAAGGAAGGTAATATAATTTTTGAAGTTAAAGAATAATATGGGCTAGGAAAACTGGGACAGTAATGAGGAGAAATTGCTGTTGATTGTGCAAAGTTGAATATACCATGGGCCCCACCATGAGATATGAATGTGGAAAAAAGATTAAATCCTACAGAAATCCAGATTAGCACATAGATGTCTGAGCATTTAAATAATATGTCATTGGCACAAATTGAATATTACAATTGACACCTCTCAGAAAGGAAGAGTCTGCTATAACAAGAAACTTCTTACTGATGTTTCCTAACATACTTTTTCAAGTTTGTTTATATTGTACATAAATGGAAATGTGAAGATTTCTTTAATCTGCATCAACTTTCTTGCAATATTTAAAGCCTCGGTCATAATGCTTGTAACCCATTGACTTCATCAGGGCTTTGTGCAAGCACAGGCATCTGCCTATTTGCATCTCATTTCAGGATCAGGGCCTAAATCCTTTAGAATATTCTGAATTAAAACTTGAACCTGCACTCATTTGCACCGGCAAATAATTTAGCCTTTAACATTCAAACTAATTAGTAGTAAACTAATCCCTTTGAACCTCAGTATAGGCAGCCTGATAGGACTATGGAGACACCCAAGTTTGTATTCAGTTAGGGTGTTTTTGTTTGCTTGATTTTAAAAAAGAATCTCAGAGAATGAGGGTCAGATCTCTGAGCTTTGCTGTATTCTGCGTTCTGACTGCAGGAATGGAACGGAAGAAAAAAACAAAAACCTTTAGTTTTACAGAACCTTTACAGAACCATGTTTTATTAGGGAGGCAGGGAAGATGACTTCTGCTGTTAAGTACTCCCACAAATGCTAAAGGTAGGATAAGAACATTAATATTAAACACATTTATACAATTTCAGATAACAATGGAAGCTATAAATACCTTTCTAGTTCTCAGAACTCTCAGAATGATAGATCATGCTCTCCTTCACTTGCAGCAAAGCAATTTCCATCTTCTACCATCAACTGTCTCTGATATCAGGTCATGAACCCTTGTTACCCTGATCTAGTCCAATTTCAAGTGAATGAAGCAGTCAAAGTAAACCATTGCAATAAATAAGGACTTTGATTTGGGATTTTGAAGTTAGCAGGATTAAATTCTCTCTTTTTTAAGACATATATTTTTGCAGCATCTGATCCTGAATGGAATCTCTGGACCCTACCATAATATTAATACATAATAATTAATAATATGAAAATCTCCATAAACATGGAGTTGGAAACAGTCCTCTTTGCTCCCATTTGTTCCATTGTTTTTTCACCTGCACACTTTTGACTGGTTAAAGGTTTTCCTAAGACAGATTTTAGAAGTTCTAGCTTTGCTCATCCTAGGCTTTCACCTGGCACAACTTTCTATTGAACATGTATCATTTATTTGTGCAGATAGAAGAGACGTGTAACTTATGTTACCTTTATCTAACTCTCACCAAACTGTTAGATGTGTTTCCATTTCATATTAATCATGTTTAGTATTGAATTTTATTAGTGAGGTATTTACACATTGCCATGGGACAAATCCATTAGTATGTGCTGTGACAGACCTAGGTCAGTGGGGTACAGGAGTCTGGTAGAGGGCAAATATACTGGTTACTGGGTGAGTAGTTTTCTGTTCGCTGAGTGACCAGAGCAAGGGCTGCACTAGAGTAATCAGGAACCTGCTAGAACCAATTAAGGCAGACAGGTTGATTAGAACACCTGCAGCCAATCAAGGCAGGCTAATCAGGGCACCTGGGTTTAAAAAGGAGCTCACTCCAGCAGGGAGGAAGAAGCCAGAGGAGAGGAAGTGCATGTGAGGAGCTGGGAGCAAGAGGCACAAGGAGCTGAGAGTGAGAGGGTGTGCTACTGGAGGACTAAGGAGTGCAAGCGTTATCAGACAGCAGGAGGAAGGTCCTGTGGTGAGGATAAAGAAGGTGTTTGGAGGAGGCCATGGGGAAGTAGCCCAGGGAGTTGTAGCTGTCATGCAGCTGTTACAGGGGGCACTATAGAGAGCTGCGATCTACAGGGCCCTGGGCTGGAACCCGGAGTAGAGGGCGGGCCCGGGTTCCCTCCAAACCTCCCAACTCCTGATCAGACACAGGAGAAGTTGACCCAGACTGTGGGGAAGATCACTGAGGTGAGCAAATCTCTCAAGGACCCACCAAGGTAGAGGAGGAACGTTGTCACAGTGCCGACACAAGATTGGCTGAATGCAGCCATTAACATCTTTTTAAAAAAATATTATTATTATTTTCAGTTTCCCATTATGGTATCATTCATTTTATTTGGAATGTCCTTAATGGCTTTTATAGAATTAAAGGGCTAGGTGCCATAGAACATTATCCTGCCTGTTACTGAGGAAACATAAACTGCAATTTTTAGGTGCTCTCTTGAGGAGAATGAATGAGAAAGAGGTTAAACTTCGATTTGGATCAACGTTTGCTGAGTTCAAAAGCAAAATTCCAAACTTCTCTCATCAGTAGACTGAAGAGCTGAGTACCTAGCCTAATAGGGTTGTGTTTCTATCTCACACAGCAAAGATCAGGGCAAGCTGCGTGCTTAATTGAATGGGCTAAAGAGGAGTAGCATTTTCAAATCCCCTGCAGAAAAGTGAGGATGATATAATCTTTTATGGAAATACAATTGTATTCCTGTATTTGTAAATAAATGTTAGCTCTTGTACTACTGTTCATTTTTTAAGCCTATTTCAAGTTCCATTTTTAACTTTTTGTGTCATGGTCTATAACCCTGTGCTAGGATTATAGTGGTAGGGCCAGTTAAATAGATTTTTATCATTTTATTTATTTTCTTGGTGGAGACTGTTATGTTAAAACAGGTACAGACCAATGGAACCTGACTTTTGCTAATTTATACAATTCAAGTCTCATTAATATGCTTATACATATTCTCAAATGCTAATATGTAGTTTTATGTCCATAACCTTTACAACGGCATCTTCAAAATAAGTTATCCATTAATTTTCATTGCGACTTGCCTGAAGTTCAGATCTTATTTTGAAATCCCATATTTTTACACCAAACAATGTAGATCTGTGGCAACATTATTCCTTCATCATTATAGCTCTTATAATAAGACAATTTATTCTTGAACACAAAAGACCAAACAAGAAAATAAGATAAATACAATCACATGGGATTACAAAAGAAACAGCAAACAAGCAAGAATATTTGTACATGCTACATATCCCACCTACACCATTTGTTGAAGAATAGAAGACCTCCAGGTTCTTCAAACGTTGTTATTAAAAATAAAGACTATTAGATACACAAACTTCCATGTAAGTAATGCACATTTTGACACATGCCAATAAAGTAAGGAAACTCCAAGTTAAACATCTTGTTCCGTTGAATCAGTGTATGTCTCAGACCATTGTCTGGTGGTCTGTCCGTATATTCTGGAATCAGTAACAACACGCAACACATGCAAATATGGCAGGAATGTTCCTTAACTTTGAACGTTTTGCCTATGATCACTGTTTCTGACAAAAATGCAGCTGAGGCTATGGAAAAAATTGTTTGGGTTCATTCGGAAGCTTTTCTGTAGTTTTAAAATTTCTTTTTTTAGCCTCATTAATGCAGAAATTGGCTTTTGAAGTGACAGTAAAAGGAAGTTTTAGGAATTCAAAACAAAAAGTGAGTATTTGTCTCAGATATAGGAAATAAAGGATGCTGGTGAATACTAATTCCTTGCAAGTACCTTTAAAACTATAAAAGCTATGTTTCTGTTGGAAAAGCCTATATGACTATGGTCTATTACTAATCACATTTTCACTGAGACTACCTGAGGACTTTAGTCTTTTACTGTTCATCTGGTACCTGGTACAATTAGCTGCTTAAAATCACCATTTTAAACAAAAGTAAAACTTGTAAAGCTTCAACAGCTGCAAGAATTCATTCCTCAAAAAAGAAGTGGGAACCAAAGGATTTCTTCAGTTAGTTTAATGGGTCCATTACCCTTGTCAACTGATAGGATTTCAGATCCTTTATTGTCAAATAACTGGCCTCAGGTGACTTCCCCTAGATTTTAATAGTTGTTCTTTTGAAATGATGGCTTAGAAAAGCATGACATGGGTCAGAAGTGAAGGTGAGTAACATAATTTTAGTCTATTAATTGCACTGTGCATGGATGGGTATAAAACATCATTTTAATTGTGATTGGTCAAATAAATGGTGTGCCTACTTTGAATGAAATTGACTAGCAATATGCTGGAATCAATTTCCTTCTACAGTAGATTTGTATATACTAAGATACCATGCATGCTCCTAATGGAGAAATATTTATTTCAGACTCATGTAATGGCATAATCTGTAAATTCCAAAGAAAAGTTTCTCCGTACAATACCGTACTCAACAACTTTCATGTACTGTAGTTCACTGTGAATAAATTCACTATTTTGCAGCCATACAGGTGATTAATCATCTTTCTTATTAAATGCCTATTACAATAATTGGAACCCAACAATAGCTCCTAATTATAATTAAGGGGTATTAAATAAGGCTTTTTAAAAGTATATTTTAATAGAAGTTAACATTCGGAAAAGGTGTTGGATTCATAAAACTGAAATCAAAGTCATTTACTAAGCCACGTAACAAGTAATCACATGGAGGGGGCAGTGCCATCTTCCTTACCATATATACTGTAGTTCTGGGACACCAATAGTGCTAGGGCAGAGTGAGCGGGTAGCCTTCAAGCATATTCAATCCTTGGTTTCACTGCAGAGTATTTTAGGAACAAGCTAACCTGTTTGGAGCCTGAAGTTTTAAACAGCATAACTATACCCATGCACCTAATTTCCACACCTTGTTGGCACAATAACTGGTAAATGAGCATGCAATAATGGTAATTGTGTTCACAAATTAGATATCAATATATGTACAATGAGTTGTATACACACACTTTAGAAAATCAGGTGCTTAATGTAATCTAAATACATATGTTTGTGTTCTATGTCCATTGCTACGTATCCCCTTGTCAAATGTTTAGTGTATTGTGATAGATCTGTAATTATTATTTACTGTATTATAGTTTTCTGCATCAAGTATGAGAGACATGCTTGTAAACTTCTGGCAACTGCTGCTATCTGGGGAGCCACACTCCTGGGACTAAATCACTTTGACGATCCTGTATAGCTACTGCAGGAACATCTGCCATGTCAGATCCCCTGGTCCACCTGAGCTGTGCTTAGTCCAAGACTGATAGAAGTGGAGAGGGAGAGGACAAATGTGTCTTTTAAATGACACAACTATAGATACAATATGATGGGGGCTAATTTAGCTACAGTGAATCAGGAAAAAAGATCTTGGCGTCATCGTGGATAGTTCTTTGAAGATGTCCACGCAGCATGCAGAGGTGGTCAAAAAAGCAAACAGGATTTAGGAATCATTAAAAAGAGGATAGTGAATAAGACGGACAGTATACTATTGCCCTTATATAAATTGATGGTGCACCCACATCTTGAATACTGCGTACAGATGTGGTCTCCCCATCTCAAAAAAGATATACTGGCATTAGAAAAGTTTCAGAGAAGGGCAACTAACATGATTAGGGGTTTGGAACGTGTCTCATATGAGGAGAGATTAAAGAGGCTAGGACTTTTCAGCTTGGAAAAGAGGAGACTAAGGGGGGATATGATAGAGGTATATAAAATCATGAGTGATGTGGAGAAAGTAGATAAGGAAAAGTTATTTACTTATTCCCATAATACAAGAACAAGGGGCCACCAAATGAAATTAATGGGCAGCAGGTTTAAAACAAAGAAAAGGAAGTTCTTCTTCACACAGCGCACAGTCAACTTGTGGAACTCCTTGCCAGAAGAGATTGTGAAGGCTAGGACTATAAAAGCATTTAAAAGAGAACTAGATAAATTCATGGAGGTTAAATCCATTAATGGCTATTAGCCAGGATGGGTAAGGAATGGTGTCCCTAGCCTCTGTTTTTCAGAGGATGGAGGTGGATGGCAGGAGAGAGATCACTTGATCATTACCTGTTAGGTTCACTCCCTCTGGGGCACCTGCCATTGGCCACTGTTGGAAGACAGGATACTGGGCTAAATGGACCTTTGGTCTGACCCAGTACGGCCGTTCTTATGTTTTTATGAGTATTACACTCCCCCAACTCTGGAGTTTGCTAGGGTTTGGGCTGATCTCTGCTGTAAATTAAAGCAGTCTCAAAGCTTCTCAACTGATTGCTGGCAGCCAGGGATCACACAAACATATTGATATCCAGGCCATACTCCTTTTCCTCAGCTATGTCCCCTCTCACAGAGACAAAGAATGGCGATGAAGAAGGAACCCTACGACAGCTCTACACCATCTGTCCCTCTATATCAAAGAAATCTCAGGGGGACAGATTCTCCAGCTTTAACCTGACAAAATCCTATAATCTGGCTCTTTATCTTTACTGATCAGTAGCTGTTTCATTTTAAATGCATTGTGCCTATACCAGGGGCCATTCTGGCTCTGGGAGGAGCTTAAGTGAATTTATCCCTCAAGAGTACTGAAAACTTCCAAGTCATGCAAGTTCATTTTCTTTTACTTTGATCAGGACAAATAAATACAAGAAGGAATTTAAGTAACTTATTTCACTTTTAAAATGAGAAGGGAAAAAAAATCTATAATCAGTATTCAAAATTTAAATGGAAACAGCCCTCCCAAAGACAATGGCATAGGAAAGATTTGTTGACTTTAATGCAAATAATAACTAAGATTATGAAGTTATGGAAATCATTCCTTATTCCTGCACCTATTTCTGTGTATGCTGGAGAGCCTTAATTATCTCTCTAAATATTGGCCATCACATGCAAAACAGCAGAAACTTAATAGACCAATAAATGTGCTATAATTATCCCCCTTCTTGTCTGGAGTGTAAAAATGAAAAAATGCAAATAGAAATGTTTCTAATATACCTGATACAGCTACAATACTTGCTCCCTAAGACCAAAGTAAAAATCAAATTTCTATTGCATCACTTTGGATATTAGCATATGGACTACAAAAATACTAGTAAGGCGATAGCAAAACTATTAAGGAATTTAAAAAAATTGATCAATCCAAGAAAACAGGAGAACCACCAAGTAGTAATAGTGGGAATGTCTGATCTTCATTTTGCTTCAGGAAACTTTTTCCCTTGATCGGATTTTCAAGAAAGTCAAAAGAAAGAATATGTAGTTTTACTGGCAACAATAGCCCCAAAAGTGAGGTAGAGCAGAAGGAAAACAGGATTTATGTATCATAGGTCTCAGTGACCTCCAAAAAGTTGTAATAGTTTTAAAAGCAAAATCACAATGCATAGCATATAGGTAATGGCAGCAAAAGCTTTTTTAAGCAATTCCATTAAATGCTACTCAACCACCTGCCTCTACAATTGATCTGCCAGAACAACTGCAGTTATGTATTTTTCCTATCTTGGTGCTCATCACGTAGATGCATCTGTTGTCAAAGCCAGAGAAACTGAAGGACTTTTGTGGAAAACTCTTGTTCCATTACAAGAGGAAACCAAAAACAACAAAGCCAAACACAGACCATTGTGTTTTAGTCAGTATAATAATCCAGAAGTGAATTAAAGAGACATTAGATAAGTTTGATAAGAACTTAACTGAACTTCACAAGAGGAAAGGGAATTCGGGGGTTCAACCAGAATTTCAAGAGGCTATCAAGTGACAATATACTCAGCCAACAAGCCGCATCATCAGGAAAAATAAACAAACAAATTATTGTCACTGGCTGGTTTTACTCAGAAGGGGAGAGATTGTTTCTGGCAGCTGCAGAGAATTTCCTCTTTCTGAATTAAAGCCTCCATGAATGTGTCATGCTGCACGCAGGCCTTCACAAAGACATGTGCTGTTATACATACAGAAGAACATTTGAAAAATAGCCGTCCCAGCAGCTGGCAGGACATATTCAACTCTAAAAATATATTTCATTGTAATGATATTCCTAGAATTGGACATATCGATTATCCTAAAACAGGAAAGGTTGTCAGTACTTTTGCAGCAAGAAATCATCTTCCCAAAACAGTCCTGCAAACAGCAGCAGCATAAAAAAAAGTGTTTATAAGATTCTTGCGGTAATACAATAGAATGAGGAAGTTAGAGCAGTGTGTCCAAGTTCTGTCATCCAACAATAACCCAAAGGAGGTGGTTTTAATCAGTGGGTCTGAAATGTAAATGAAGTGAAATTCTGACAGTCTTAGATCAAAGGCGTAGAGAGGGATGGAAAGTTTCTCAGTTAAGTCTCTAAGGGAGCAGTCAGAGTTAGTCAGATAAACAGAACAAAAGTAAAATATATTCACATCCAAAAGTTTACTACATTTAGCTTTGATAGGAGAACCCAGAGTTTGTCTTAAGCCAGTGTAATTAACTGGTTAAGAATGTAGCAGTGGGCTAATGCGTTTGACATTATGATAGCAGACTATATGCCCACTGAAAACTTTGCTAATAAGGTGTGGGCTAAAGAGACGACACCATCAAAGGGATTTTCAACACTTTGATGGGCCCAAGAGATGTCGTTCCTAAATGGCATTCAGTTACTTAGTGATTGGTAATTCAGAAAAAGCGGGTTAATGCTTCTACATCTGAAAAGACTGAATTAGAGATGGCTGACTTAAGATTCATTAAAAACAAGCAATGAGCTTGGATTCTGACTTTAGAACACTGATTATTATGGAAAGCAAGAATAGTGATGTTAGGGTGCTCATTCCACTGCAGTTTTGTGCCCAGAAATGGAGAGCAATTCATTTACCATTAAGAGTCAGGTTAAATACGGTGTCTGAATCTCAGTCTTAAAAAGGATATTTAATAAAATTGCCTAGATCTGTGGGCCAGAGTAAAACAACCAACCGCATGGCATGCATTGGCACACTCCATTCATTTTAACTAGTTTACATGAAGTATAAAATTGGAGCAAATTATTTAGTGACAATCAAAGTCATTGCTACTTCTCCTGGTTTATTGGGCCAGAAAGAAAGAAACATTTTGGAGTTTACAAAACATACTTAAGAAAATCCATTCTCAAATTTAAATTTAAAAATTGTCATTTACTGTAGGTATAAAAAGAATTTCTATTAGACTCCAGAATATACTTCAGTTATAAAGTATATTCTGTAGTGAATTTCTACCATACAAAAATGCAGTATCAGGATTTTTAGTATCATAATAAAAACGTTTTAATTTAGTTAGGAACTCATACTCAATTTCTGATGTTTATATCCATTGCCCCCCTGTGCTGTGAGTCTCAGTGAATCTCAGAAGCTAAGAAAAGGCAGCTTAGTCTAGTACTTGGTAAGAAAACCCCTGCCCATCCCAGGAACACACATCTCATAGAAAGTGATGTTTGTGACTCATTAAATAACACAATGTCACTCTTCTTTCTGAATTAATATTGAATCTCTGCCCCAGCCCCACTGTTATATCCCCAAGAGGGATATAAATCAAGGTTGGTGTGGCTACTTTAGGTCATTAAAGATCCCATGGCACTCTCACGATTTAAGAAATATTAACCCTAGTTACACAGACACTTTTAACTCGGATTTTATGGTTACAAGGCTGCTTGCTCTGTATACCCTTTCTGATCTCTCTGAGTGCAGCCCCTGACATGTCAGGCTTAATATCCTGCAGTCAAATTTCACAGTTCTCTCACTCTTCAACTGAAATCTGTGTACACCACTAGTTTATGCCAGCCACTTATAACCATGCAGGTTCAGCTGTGTTTTTTCCCTTTAGAAGTCTGTGACCAGTACTATCCAGTAATGAATAACATTCTTAAAACAAATATATTTATTGAGCAAAGAGAACAAAGCTTTAGAGGTTTGTTTGGTTTTTTTTGTTTTTTGTTTGTTTTTTAAAAAAAACAACAACCCACAAGTCTTTAGATGTTTAGACCCATCTAATCTTACTTCACAATAAGCTAAGTTTAAAAGACTTCCTCCTTTACTCTGTAATTACAGGAACAGAACAGGCCCAGCCTGCACTCTTTTGTGTCAGTGGGGAAATGGCTAGATTTTTTTGTATTTGTTTATTCCAGTGTTTGGATTTTTTAGAAGATGTAAATTATTTTCCCAAGAAAATGCAATATTGGTTTAAAGTGTCATTAAAAAAAAATTATATCTTAAATCTTTTTAATGGCTTTTGTTTGTGAATATATTGTAGTTTACAAATCAAATTTTAAAATACTTCCTTCAGGATGAAAGATGATACATCAATAACAATGTTATTAATTAATTAATTTCAAAAATTCATTTGTGAACCTCACTAAACATTTGAAAATGCCATTATTTTTCAGATAAAGATTCTTTGTTTTTTTAAAGAGTCACTGGATAATGTTGTGTTGGAGCAAATTATGAAAAACATTCAGATTTCAGACTGAGACTACTCCACATATTAAAATTGTTTTAGTTGAAGACACACCTTTTGCAGCATATCTGACTACTTTTACTGGGTTTATTAGAAAAACAAAGGGCTCTCACTGAAATAACCGAAATAATGCATCATTAAATTAAACAATTGATGATTAGTCTAGAATTTTTTTTAAATATACATTTATGAGAAAACTGTCAAAAGAGTAACAATAATGGGATGCCTTCTCTGTGACCCTGATTCAAACTCATTGAAGACAATGGAAATACCCATAGATTTCTCTGGGATTTGAATCAGGCCATACGTTACCTTATAGAAAATCATGTTTAAACAATTGATAAGTTTTAAAGAAAGAAACATGTTTAAGTGTGTAATATAGTTTTACTGTGCCTTTAAAATTATTTTGGGAGGGGAGGAGGTTTCTAAGCTGTTGAGGGCTCCCATTTATGTTAATGGAAGAAAGAAGTGCCACTTGGATATTGTAAGTACAAATATAGGCCCCAATCCTGCCACAAAATAAGTTGTCAATTTCAGTATGTGAGTAGTTCCATCAACTTCGATGGGACCAGAGTTAGGCATGTTCATAAGTGTTTACAGTTCAAGGCTTTAAGTCGTTAAGTGTGGGCACGCACACTTGAAGCTACATTCTACCTATATTGTGAGAGGGGAAAAAAGAATCAATTTTGAAGCAACAAGTTTGATGTGATTTAAAATGTCTGGCCCAGAGTCTTCAGATTACCGTTGCTGTGCCATGGACAATTTCTCCATGGCAGCTGGATCACAATGTATGAACATTTTCCCTTTGTATTTTACTCTGTTTAGCGGAGTCCTTTTCATAACTGATTCTGCATTTATCTTCTAGAAGCCATGTGTCATCAACATACCTGAGCCCACAACTTGGAATATTTGATATATATTTAGCTTTATATTTAAAATCCCCAATACCTAAGCTATTTGCAGTGCTTTTTTGGTTTGGTGTGTATGTTTGTTCAGTCCGGTAAATCCACTAATAGTTTTGTCCACCATAAAGACATTGGATCTTTCCTTATGACAGTTGTATGGTGTATGATGCCCTTTCGATATGTAAGGAAGGATCTTCTCTAGATCTTTTAGCCTTAAGCTTTGCCTTCATTTTAAATCAATGTATTTGAAAAAGACTAAGTGTCTTCTAGAACAGAACTTCACAGAACTGGAAACTAATATATTATCTTTCAAAATAAATGGACTCGCCTTGATTTATAGAAGAAAGAAAACCCTATAAGCCCAGCTTGGGCCTGCTCCTTCTCCAAGTGAAGAGAATGGAATATAAAATTCACATCGATGAGATAAAAACAGAACAACCTGGTACAATCACAGGGTGGTGATAACTTCAATCTCTTATTTAGGGCTAGATTTAGTCTTTAGCAGAGGCACATGCAAGCATAGCATGTAGCTCTGTCTCCTCAGGAGGAATCCAGAGCCTCACTGTTCCCCACTTGCTTCTGAGGGAAGTAATTTGTTCCTGTTTCTTACCAGTAACACGTCTTCCCCACCTCAGTCAATGGTTCAGCCACTCCCATATCACCTGCACGGAGCAACAGTGACTCTGCAGAGCTTGCTCTTCTCTTAGCACCTGAAGCAACAACCTGGGGACTGGACCACCATGTAGCCCATTGTTTTCCTGCACAGTAGAGTGGTTCAAGGAGAAAGTTAGATTCCACCTGGAACCAGATAACTAATGCATCAAGCCTGCCCAAGGGCAACTGAATAATCTGATTTACCAGAATACATGCAACAAACAATGTGGCATGAATAGAGTCCACATATAATTCTTTGTAGCCCTTGTAGATTAAGTTATTAAAAGACATGTTAAACTGTAGTTAACATCATTTATCACTACTTCTTACCATTTCCAGACATAACAAATTTTTACTGCAATTTTATCTTAATTTACAATATGTTGAACTTTAGTTTGGTTACTACTCAACTACAGAGCTAAAAGAAATATAAAAAAAACCAGAGGCGAAGATTAAACTAGAGGATTTATTCCCTGTTTTATATTGTGGAATGTTAAAAGCAGTAAACAGAAGTGAGGAAAAATAAAAACTAGAAATATAAAGTTAGAAGGAAACCCGTATTTCCAGGGACTGGAGGACTTAATATAGGTCCTGTCCATCTATCACTTCTCGGAGTATAGATATTCTAAGAATATTAGACTTGGGAGCATCTTAGAATCAAAAAGTCATTTTTACATGAATGAAAATATTTACTCTTTATTAAGCAATAGCACCTTTCTTTCTTTCTTTCTCTTTTTTTAGTATGTTCCAAATGTGTTTAGTTTTTAACTGAGAAAAATATCCAGCTGTCAACATTTTTCCATTCTGAGCTGTTGTCTCAAATGGTAATAGCATGATTTTCCAGGATTTGGCTAATTAATTACTGTTAATTAAGCATCGCTCTACTAAAAGACAGCACTTTTTCCTCATTAGAGTTTTTGTACCAAAATGTTTCCCTAGATGCTGGTGGTAGAATCATGGCAGCTTAAACACAGAGGATGGAGCTTGAATGTGCAGCTACTGGAGAATTCATTAAATGCATTGTCAGAATTGCAATGCCTCTTGACAAGTGGGATGGCAACTAAAAATACTTTCCTCCTAGGATGAGTTAAGACTGTTTGTATGAAATATTCTGTTGGTGGGCAAAGGTACCATCATGTGCTGAGCTGGAAAAAACAGTGTCGCCATGTAATCCTGTTCTTCAACTTCTTACTGATTCAATCTGTGAATTTTCTTATATTTGTTACATTACACCAATGAACAAGTGTAACCCACATGCCTCCTGCGTATGGTGTTCTGTCCCATCCAGCGGCACCAAAACCACTTAGAGAGTGAGATTAATGAGTCTGCTCTACAATCCCCACAAGAACAAACTAAACCTCACCAGGCCTATGGCTTTTAGTTCATACAGTAGAGGCTCATGCACTAAGCTCCAGAGGTCCCAGGTTCAATCCTGCCTACTGAAGACTAGGGTCTGTCAGTGTTACTGAAACATCGTGTCCCTTTTTCCCTGTTAAATCTAAAACTGGAGATAGGTGTGGGAAGCAAAGAAGCAAAGTTCGCTGTCATCTGAGTCACTGACAGACCATCCGTGTGAAAAATATGCAGTTGGTGCCCTGGTACATTGCTGGGGGAATGCACATGCATATGGGGGCAAGGGGAAGTTGGCAAAGAAACACTCTGGGGTGTTTACTTCTATACAAAATTCAGGTATTTTATGGCAGAAAATGTTGTGTGTCTTAATAATGATCTTTGCAGCGTCAAAGGTTCCATGGTTTCAATTGTTTTTAGAGTACATAATTCACAGCTGTGGACCAAGGGGTCAGCACTGTAAAATAATAACTATGCTTTCTGTGAGGAATGCAGAGCAGGACATTATTGAGAGAACCAGGCATCCTGCACTGATTCCTTGAGAACTGGAATGTTGAAGCCAGGATTTTGGGTTCAGTATAATTAGACTGCCATACTGCCTCCATGCTGTCATGAATTCTTCCCCTCACCATGCAATGATAAATTCAGTCTCTTTAACTGTGTGTTTGTAGAGCTATAAATATATTTTGGACTGGAATGTCATACCAATTACTTTTTACTAGTCAGGGAGCTAAGACCTGGACCTGGGAAGAAATGGCATAAGGAGTTAAAGAGGGCTTCCTGCTATAGGACTAGCTCCATCTCCCACTGAGGGTATGGCTACACTTAAAATTTCAAAGCGCTGCCGCAGAAGTGTCAGTGTGGTTGGAGCGCCAGTTCTCCCAGCGCTGCACGTAAACCACATCCTCTACGGGTGTAGCTTGCAGCGCTGGGAGCCATGCAAGCTACGCTGCAGCACTGATTACATAGAGGCTTTACAGCGCTGTATCTTGCAGCGCTCAGGAGGGTGTTTTTTCACACCCCTGAGCACAAAAGTTGCAGCGCTGTAAAGTGCCAGTGTAGCCAAGGCCTTAGTCTTTCTACTGACTTTAATGAGGGTTGAACTGAGCCAATAATAAAGAGTTTTAATCAGTCCCAAACTAACCCTTGTTAGCTGCTCAGATTGCTCACACGTACACCAGAGACAAGAGAGAGACTCAGGGATAGCCTAACTTGCATCCATCCTATAAATAATCTCTCTCCTTGTCCCATTCAATCCAAAGAAACCAATACAACTCCTTCCTTCTTCTCTTTATCTACAAATAATGAAAGGGCTTGCCGCTATTAGCCAGGATAAGCAGGAATGGTGTTTCTAGCCTCTGTTTGCCAAAAGCTGGGAATGAGTGACAGGGGATGGATCACTTGAAGATTACCTGTTCTGCTCATTCCCTTTGGCACTGGCCACTGTTGGCAGACAGGATACTGGGCTAGATGGACCTTTGGTCTGACCCAGTAGGGCCATTCTTATGTTCTATTGACACAGGGGAGAAGATTTTAATGAATGTGTGTGAACGCATATGCGCACACAGACAGAGCTCCATCCTAATTGGCCCATGAAACACCTGTGCTATATAACCTACATTGAGAAACAACACTTATTTGCAAAACTTCAAAACACTTTGAACATGCAAGATCTGGTTGGAAGAACTTTGTAACTGCTAATTCTGTATCTTCATATATATTTTGGTTTTTGGTAATGTATGTATATAAGGGCTCCCTTGCCTTTCTCTTTAATAGTAAAGAGCTTTCACTTGCTATTTATATCACTCAAACTCTTGATATTACTCATACAGCTTGTGATAGCATTTTCCAATTCCAGAGAAAGTGTGAGAGAGGCAGAAGATATGATATAAGTATATAATAAAAGTTAATCTAAATATATATATATATTTAGTAATTATTGATGTTTAGTGAAACAGAATAATTAATTGAATATAATTTATTCTTTCTGGTTTCAAATGAACTTTTGAGTTCCGATGTGCATTCAGGTCTCCTGCTGTTGACTAATGTAAATCTTTTGCGTTTGGTTGGTTGGTGTGTGGTTCTTTTTTAAATGTGCTTTAGTTTTTAATGGAAGTGTATATGGCACTGTGCTGATTTTGCTGCAGTTTGATGAGCTGTATTGTTGGATGAAGAATTTTCTGTTAGTGGGTCCTCTGTGACACTACTAGAAATGTTTTCTCTGTGCTTTATTGACACATTGCAGAGCAGAAATGCTAAAACTGGAGCCCACTCAATATAAAAGCAATTAAACACACTATTAACTTTCTGCATGTGTTTAATCCATTCCTATTCAGCAAAGCTCTTCAACATATGCTTAATTCTCACTGAATTAAAGTAATCCATAGGCTGAAATTTGTTCACATGGCTTATGTTGTGAATAAAGAATGAATATGTTCATGGAAATCAAGGATGGTTATTCACAAACAGAGAAAAGGACTCCCTAACCCTAACCCAAAAACTTATTTAGAACCAGTATGTCAACCAGCTATAAAAATGTGATGTAAGAATAAGGAAAGTGGGAAAGGAAATCTGGAGGATAAACATAAGGAAGATGATAAAATAGCATTAAATAAATATGGCAAAAGAGAAGGCAGGAGAAAAAAAAATCAGACATATAGAACAGATTCAGACAAAGTAATAAATATATAAAGAGTTGCATGAAGGAAGGAACCTTGCAGACTAAATCAGGAAACAGCTGAATAAGCCTCACATATTACTGGATCTCTGTCATGACTTTGGTAGTATAATAATGGGGAAGGGGGGAAGAGTGCATTTTTCCTCTTCTCTTAAACTGATATCTGGATTATAGTCATCATATTACTGTAAAAATTGCTGAGAAATACACTGAAGAATGCACTGTATAAAACTAATCTTTCTCTAGCAAAACTGAACAATCAGTTCAGTAATAGCAGCAGTAATAATACTAGTAATTAATAATACCAATACCCTAAGCTCCTGACATGGGTATGCTAGGAATATCTGAACAGCTATGTCCAAACTACTCATTCTTTAGTGAATGTAGCCATTTCAGACAACCCAGCTTGTAAAACAGGGTTCAAAATTAAGATGGCCTAGCTGGCTAGGTAAAGGGCCCAATAATCTGCTCTCTGTAAAGGGGTGTTGCCAATTACTCTCTTTTCATCAATAGGGGAGCAAGGAAGTCAATGGCACCAGTGACAAGCTGGATTTATCCATTGATCCGCAGCCAAATGGAGGCAAACTGAGTTCTACATGCATGAGAATGGCAAGGTAAGTACAGTCATCTCTCAGTCCTCTCTCCTAGATCTTTTAGGTATTGTACAAAATAGATGTGTCATCTTGATATGGTATGTATTGTACCTCTCTATTGATATAACATGTGCAGCAGGTTTAAGATAATTCCTACAAGGTTCCAAGGGCCAGAAGTCATTCTGTATCCTACAGCATCAGCGTTCTAACTGAAGAAAGCTTGTAGCATGGGGTTTACTTACAGGGACGTCACAGTAACTGAAAGGGATAATGCAACATGTGAAGTAAATCAAAGCACGATTAAAGGTTAAACGTATACATGCAGCATGCAATCATTTTGGGGCTTATTGGACTTTGGCCAAATTGAAGAACACTGAAACACGCAATGGGATTATGTGAAGGGAAGTGGAAAGAATACTATACATTAAGGTCACGTGCTAACGTGCATCCCATCTGGGGAAAACAGGAAATAAATTACATGTGACTCCCCTAGGCCTATGACAGTCTTAGGGAGACAAACATTCTAATATTGGGAGTTATGAGAGATCTTGTAAATTTAAACAGAGCCTAGGGGCGGGAGGGAAGGAATCCTTTCAAGAGGCACTGCAAATGGTAAAAGGACTATAGTAAAAATTGAATTTGGCTCTAAGACAGAATGGTAAACTGTACTGAGAGAGCTAGTGCGTTTTGAAAAAAAAAGTGGGGCAGGGGCTTTGGTTTAAATGAGACTGGAAAAGACTGAGCAGATATGATCAGTACAGAGCCAGTCCTATGAGGAAACCAGCCTTCTGTCAGGTGCTGGTGACACTCAACTTCCTTTAAAGTCAATTGCAGTCAAAGGTACTCATCACCCAATAGGTTCTTGGCATCTCAGAAGTCAGAGCCAATCGCCAACAATACAACAGCAAATATAGAACTATTACTACGCCACAAAATCTGAAATATGTTATTTCCTGTTCAAAGTACTGATAAACAGGGACATGAGGTGCCAAAATAATAGACTAGAGCTTGTCCAAAAAGATTCTTTGAACAAATTCACATCACCCATTAAAATAAGGGCTGAGTCTGGATAAAACATCTGACATCACCTCTGACAGGAAGGTCCAGAGGGTGAAGGAGCAAGGGCACATATTCTGTTCTCATCCATCCTCCCAGTTGAGGATCAGGGCTCAGGCAGGGGCGCGTGCGTCCTGGAAATGACTGAGTGGCTGCGCAACTGGTGTAAACCAGAGGGTTTGGCTTCCTGAACTGCGGGAAAAAGGTCTGCTCAGAAGAGATGGGGCACCTGATCTAGAATGGGAATAGCATCTTCATGCACCAAATTGCCCACCTGGTGAGGAGGGCTTTAGATTACATTCAAAGATGGCAGGTGACAAAAGCCTGGATGTAAGCATGAAAAAGGTGAACTTAACAAATTTAACAGATGTGGCGGGGGACATGGGAAATTACAATAGGGTCATAGGAGCAGCAAGCTTTTACAGATCCAGACTAACACGGCTAACCCTCTGATACTTTTAAGAACACTTTCACTGCAGATTTGACAAAACGCAAAGAAGGTACCAATGTGAGATTTCTAAAAATAGCTACAGCACTTGATGCAAGGTTTAAGAATCTGAAGTCCCTTCCAAAATCTGAGAGAGATGAGGTGTGGAGCTTGGTTTCAGACGTCTTAAGAGTAACACTCCGATGCGGAAACTACAGAACCTGAAACACCAAAAAGGAAAATCAACCTTCTGCTGGTGGCATCTGACTCAGATAAGGAAAATGAATATGCTTTGGTCCGCTCTGCTTTGGATTGTTATCGAGCAGAAACTGTCATCAGCATGGATGCATGTTCCCTGGAAGGTGGTTGAAGCATAAAGGGACATGTGAATCTTTAATGCATCTGGCACATAAATATCTTGCAACGCCAGCTACAACAATGCCACAAGAACAGCTGTTCTCACTTTCAGGTGACATTGTAAACAGGAAGTGGGCAGCATTATCTCCTGCAAATATAAACAAACTTATTTTTCTGACTGAACAAGAAAGAGGACTGAAAAATTTTAGATTATTTTATTTTATTTTTGAATGCAGTATTTTTTGTACATAATTCTACATTTGTAAGTTCAACGTTCATGATAAATGGATTGCGCTACAGTACTTGTATTAGGTAAATTGAAAAAAATATGTATTTTGGTCTTTTTACAGTGTAAATACTTGTAATCAAAATAAATCTAAAGTGAGCACTGTACACTTTGTATTGTGTTGTAATTGAAATCAATATATTTGAAAATGTAGAAAAGATCCAAAAATATTTAAATAAATGGTATTCTATTATCGTTTAACAGTGTGATTAATTGTGTGATTAATCGCAATTTTTTTAATTGAGCAATTAATCGCGATTATCTTTTTTAATCACTTGACAGCCCTAGTAAATTAGTATCATTTTCCTCCATACTATGGAAACATTTTAGCTAACACACATTGCTCTTCTGCTTCCTTAATGTTTCACTGTATTATTCTGTTTCATTTGTAGTATTTAAGGCTTCTGTAAATACTTACTCATATGAGTAATCTCATTAAGTTCAGTGGGTACTACATGTCAATGGTTTCCAGATTGATACCCATAGGTGCAGTGTAATTATTCAATCACAAAAAAAAATTCCATGGTGTAGCACTAAAATAATGGAGAAACCACAGAAAAATACAGTCATAGCCATAAATTTGAATTTTAAGTTTATTCAGAAATAAGTTATTTTTATAAGTGAGTTTATTGAAGACCAGTAGTCTGATTCTCAGCTGTGTCAATCAGTGTTGCTCCAGAAAAGTTAAAATAGAATGAAATAGTGGACAAAAAAGGCATTACAGACAGAATGGTTGAATACAAAAATCTGCCATTTTTATAAGACTTCCACTCCTGTCCAGGTAGCTCAGCATCTGCTAAATGAGGGTTTAGCACATTTGGATCAGCTTAGTTGGAATTCTCTAAGAGGCGAGGTGCAAAAACAGCAAGAAGTTGAAATAATAGTATCTAAAAAAAAGTAGATATAAAAGTGTTTGGTCCTAACTGGTTAGCAGCCTGGGGACTCGTTTGTTAAGTTTTACTAACAAAAATGCAGATCTTCAGTTTGGACCATGTGTGCCCTTTTGTATTTGCTACCTAAATATGTTTTTAAGGTGAATCACATAGTATGTGATTTGTGCTTCGCTTCTTTAAACCTATCAGGGTTTTCTCTCTCGATTTTTTTGGGGTGGAAGGAAACATCACTTTAGGTTACGGGTAGTTGGGGAAAATGGCAACAATTGTGGTTCATTGCCCTGTAGCAAAGCAGCTCTGACTGCTCCTAGTGGAGAGCCGTGGCTTGTGTCACAAGAAAGCCCATGCTGTATCCATTTTTTTTTCTCCATTAATTCTACTTTCTAACTAGACAGGTTTATTCCAAACAAACAAAGATGTTGAACTATATCTAAAAGGTAAGAGCTGCCTGCAGGCGCCTTGTGTGAAGGCAATACCTTATCACACAATGATTAAGCACACCTTTGCCCACAGTTCGGTAACAAAGTGCCAATGGGGCTTAACCCCAACTGGTCGACCACAGGGTATACAATGTCTTTTTCACATGGAGAAAAGGCAAAAGAAATAGGCTGTGAAACTAATAGATCTGTCTGTATACCACCCCTCACTGAGCAGGGCATAGGCAAAGATAAGAACACAGAAGAATGTTCATATCTCTTTTAGGCACAGTCATCACAAGACAGAAGTGTATTGGCATGGTGGTTACACAGCTGTCAGAGCCAGAGTCCATAAGTGCTTGTTAGCAGAATTCAGTCCAGCATAAAAATCCTGTTTCAATTTAAAATCACTCCGTTGCAAGGGTTTTGTCAGTCTGCCTCTTTCCCACGTGTCAACATCATTGATCTTTCTAAATTTGCCCAGTAAAATGAAAATTATATGAAGTATAGTTCTGCTTTTATGTGTAAGTGTGAGCGGGGGGAGGGGAGAGAGAAGAAAGCTTCATGTGGCCGTTTGCTCAACTGTTCATTGGCTTGTTGCCAATGTCCAATGAAATGTGTGTGTATAAATACTGTGTAAACATTTTTATTGTGATTGTGAAACTAAGGGAAGCCCCTAACCACCACCTTCCCATCTGTCATTATTGGCTAAATACATTTGAGAGTTCTCGTTACCTGAAGTTAAACTGTGACTATTAATGTGTGGCAAAGTGTAATTGTAATCTGATAAACTTTAACTATCCAAATCCTAATCTTTAAAACAAAAATAGGTTTGATGTCGGTCACTATTTTTTTAAATAGCCATATAGCTAGAGTTAGGAGTAAGATGTTTTGTCCTTTTTACATTATAAACCTGAGGTGCCATGTATTTAGCTGAGACCCCTTTCCTATGTGTCAACATCATTGATCTTTCTAAACTTGCTCGGTTCTCCAAAGATAATTTTGTTTGTCCCTTCATGTGGGAAATGTAAAATATTTTTGTTAATGAAAGTAGAGTCTGTTTGTTGGCTTTGTCAAAACTAAAGATTGTTACACTATACATTTTTATTGCCAATATAAGGAAGAGTGAACAAAAAGATGACTTGTGACGCACAATTCCAAAAAAGAAGACAGAAAATCAATAAAAATAAATTCTGGCTCTTGAATTAAGTTTACTAAATAACATTGTTAATATCTTAGTCAGTTTTCTATTGAAATAATTGAGCTGCAACACTTGTGTAGAGTCAAATCCTCAGTGTACACTACCTGCGATGTTTTGCATACAAAGTATCTTCTAGTACTTGACTATATTCAGGTTATTAAAGCATGTCAAAACAAATTATGCACCTGAGATTAGTTGTAGTTAACATTTTATATTGAAAAGTACTTTTCCTTTTAAACATTCACCAAAAATGTTTATGATAAAGATGTCTTGTTTTGTTCATCTTTCCAATATCCATTAAAGTCATGTGTTGTTTATTCCTAAGGGAGATCTCATAGAAATGAGGGAAGCTGCGGATAATTTAGGAGGGGCTCAAGCTAGGAAACTAGTACAAAAAATTGTGAACATTTTAGAGATTTCTAACACACTCACACCCCCTTTTATGCATTTTTATGAACACTTATGAGAGTGAAGTCTGGTTCATAAGTGATTATGAAAGGTGAATTGGGTCCCATTGCTATAATTACTTTAATCACCAAAGTTTATTTTTTTGCATGGGGAAAAATCCCTTCAGAAATGAGTAGTTTATAACTATTATTCTATTCCTTCAAGGAATAGAAACAATACCTCGTTGCTTAGGTGACCAGTCACACAGATCTGACATCATGTATTCAAAGGAATACTAGCAGCAAACAGTTCATGAGCCACTCATAGTTTGAAATACCTTCACCAAAAATAACATCTCATATACTGAACAAATCCATGAAGACTGCAGTCTTATAATGGACAAGTGCTGAACTGGATCAGGGCAGGATTCACTAGTTATATTGCTTGTTGACAATTGTTTTCCCATTTCTAAAAGGGATAGTGAAGCTGTTTCCAGTGAGGGTTCTTGACGTGTTTGCTTGAGTTCGAAATGCAGGATCGTGTTCACAGTTGCTGCTTTTACTTCAACAAACACTTCACAACAATAGAACTCTCAGTATTTTGCTTTGTCCCTCCCTATTATGTCTCTACCAGCTACAATTGCCAAAGAAATTTAATATTTGTGAAACTAAAAAAATAGTGGATTCCACAAGCCAATTTGTGGAAAATTTTAGGGCCTTTACATTTCACAAACGTGGAAGAGTGAGAGCCAAAGTGAAAATGTTGGAGCAAAATTGTGTGGAAAAATGTTCATCAGTTTGTCAGCCATGAAAAAGGACCTAGTAAAGTGATTGTTACATGCTCTATCACGTCACATTACCTTTTGAGAATGGGTCTGTCTTAAAAACACAGTAATAAACAAATAAATAACATAAAATCTAATTAATACATAAAGTAAATAGCAGCTGACAAAATATTCAAGGGAAAGCAAGGACAAAATTCATAAATCAAGATAGTTAATTATTATTTCCAATACTTGTTACGATGAAAGATGGCACTATCTAGGCCATTTCTCAGTAGGATCTGTCATGAACAGATGTCCACTGCCTTGGGTGAACATGTGCAAACTGAGATGTGTCTACCGAGTGCATCATTAGTTTCCTTCTGTTTTTAAGCCAATGAGGCTGAAGAACAAATTAGTCACCTGGTCCTTGCCAAACTCTAGTTTTATTAATCAAAAGTGGTACATTGCTTAATCAGTAAGGGGTGAGGCAATGCTAGAGCTGAGCTCAATTTGGGTAACAAACTCATATTAAGAAGGAATTTGGCAATTTCAGATTGGAATAGGAATTTACCAATTTCAGAGTCCCCCCCCCCCCGATGTAGCTTTATTGGTGTAAATTAGTGTATCCGCTTAGGACATTCACTTTGGATGTATTAAAAATGTGGATATAGCTGATATTCAAACAAGTAACATTCAGGTAAGAGAGAAATAGGAACAATGAAAAATTCTAAACTATCACCAGACTTACTGAGAATGAAATTCTGTGGGGCATTTGAAGTGCATTCACACTTTTTCTTCTTGGTCATAGCTAATAAATCTAGTGGGCCAAATTCTGAGGTTCTTGCTAAAATAAAGCCTGAAAGTAATAGGATATGATAAAAGTATATGTGATCTTGCACAGCAATACTGCAGCAGAAGAGGCCAGTGCAGGTTGAGGGTGAACAATATGCGGAGATGTCTCACAGCACAAATATGAGATGCCCTTTCTACACACCTCAATATTGAAATCATCCATTCAGTCTTGGACACCTGTCCTTCTTTTGCAGTCACTTCAAACCTGTGTCTGTTTAGGCTTCATCCCTATGACACAGCCTTAACCCTTGGTCTCTTTACAATGGTGCCTATTTCCTATCTGAACATAAACATAAAACAGCGATGCCCCATTGGTTTAAACATATTCTCATTGGCCCCAAGTGATAAAGATTTAATTATTGAACCATAATGGATATATTATTGTAACATTCCTTCACCATGCACACTAACAATTTCCCTTACACAGTTCAGACAAAGGGGATGTGTAGATAACGGCCTGATATGTGAGTATATCAGTCCATATTCTTATCAGGTATAACTCCTTTTAAATCAGTGGAGTTAATTAGCAAAGAAACTGACCAACTCTATATATGTGTAAAACAAAACAAAAAATTACCTGTCACAAAACCTCAAAACAGAAAGATAATGAGTAGAATATTGGTCCATGGGGAATTATAAAATTTCATTTTATTTCGAAATCAGAATGAAAAGCCAAAACTTCCTATGCAACAAAAATTTGAAACTATGAACATTTAATTTTGATAATTCTGAAATGCTTGCTTTTGTCTTTTATACTATATATAAAATACGTAATTCATGTATTATGTATAATATGCAATATTAAAATTCTTTTAATAGACAAGTCAAAACTAAATTCATTTGGAAGTATAAAGTCGATGTGAAGTATTTTACCTTATCAATATGAAACATTTCGAAATTTTCAAAATATGAGAAAACTGGAAAAAAACATTTTGAAGTTTTTTCCAATGGAAACAAGATATTTTGATTTCCCCCTCATCAAAAATTTCATCAAAACCACCACTTTCCTCCAAACCCCTTCAGTGTTGTTGAAAAAGACATTTTTGATAGAAAACTGTTTTATTGGAATTTTTTTGACCAACTTTAATCATGATAAAGTGGAGAAGATTCAAAGATGAGCAACAAAAATTATTTGTGGGGCTAGAGGAGTTGATTTATAATGATAGATGATGTAATCCAAATATGTATAACGTAATGTAGTGACAATGCAGCAAAAGTGGGCATCATAACCATCTACAAGTACTTTCTTTGAAAAATATACACTCAATATCAACAAGAAAGAGGAATTGTTTAGGGTACAGTATGATAAATGGAGAAGTAATGGGATGAATTATTATTAGGATAGAAAACCAACAAATTACAAACTGTACTTACCAAGGAGCGCTGCTATATGGTCAGCAATCATGTGATCTCCTGAAGATTCAGTGTTGTGATATGATAACCAATGATGGTCATAAAATGAACAGACTATCTTATGAACCAAGATAGAGAGTATGATGCAAGTGGTGCTTGATTTGCAGGGAGGCTACACCTCTTTGGGATTTGCCATGATGATGAAGGGGATAAAATTAAGACAGATAATTTAGAGTAGATATCAGAAAGAACTTTCTGACAGTGGAAGCTATTAGACTGTGAAAGAGTCTTGCAAATCAAGTAATGGAAGATACTGAAATAGCTATTTTTGTTTTTAAAAATAGCCTGGATAAAGTCATAGCAAATGAATTACAAGGAATAATCCTGCATTAGAGAGCATATAGGACACATGATAGGTCTTTTTCATCTCTAGTTTTTATGAGTCTATGCTTAGTTTGTGGGGTCACAGCATAGTGTTGCAGGGCCAAAAACCAACAATCTAAAACACAAATGTTCTTAGAGACATTTCCAGTTAGAGGACTCTCCCACTCTCACACACACACTTTTTTGCCTTTAAACTGAATAACATTAAAAGATTCTGGGGTTAAATGGAAAGGCATGAAAACATGTATATAAAAGCATGAGGCCAAATTCTCCCCTCACTTATTCTTGTGAAATCACGCTGAAGCTAATGGAATAGCAAGCTATAAGTGAGCAAATTATGGCACATGGATAGTATTACAGAATGTTTCTTCCACTACATCAGAAATGAAATTAAACAGGACCTGCTTGCATCTGCAGACATTTTCCTCTAATGGCTTTAATGGGAGTTTGCCTGAGTAGAGAATGCATACAACCTGAGTAAGAGCCCTGGGGTATAGTGCCTTAATGAAGAATGCTGTCCTAATGCAGTAGAGAGATTTTGCCATTGACTTCTATAGCAGAAGGATTGAGCCTTAAGCATCTTGCTCCTGAATAGAACTGGAAAATTTACTATGCTCAGATTGAGGTTTCTCAAACTGTTTTCTTTGTCTAGTATGATACAACTCCCCAGTTCTCATCATCCTGCGAGTCTTCTCCATTTGACCGCTTACTATCTTAATATTTCTTTTTTTCCCACAGAGCTCAGTTGCTGAATTTATCAACTTGCATTTCAGGCTACACAATACATTAAGCATGTAAAATGTGCACCGAATTTTTTTAAATGACATCCTGCATTACAAATTCCTTTATTCTTCTTTGTCTTATGGTTGTGCATTGTAGGTAGACCTACTTCTGAAGACAATATTTGCTTCTAAACTCACTAGCATTATAAATATTAATGAAGCATGTTTAGAAATGGATTTGATTAGCAATTTCATTAGCTTTGAATAGACAGCAAAGTAATGTCAACATTAAATTTAACTTTATCTTGCATGCAATCATAGTTAAAATAACAAGAAGCATTTTAATTACAAAAAAGCCAACACTCATTAGATGAAAATAAAAGTATTAGTTATTTCTGTCTCTTTGGCCTATTTCATATTTCTCAATAACAAAACAGGACTAATTGGATAACAAGATAACATCTTGTTAGAGCCTTTTGAAATATATTGAAGAGTTTTGAAAGAACTATATTTAAGAGTAAGGAAAGTGTAAGAAATGTCATTTTAGGCAATTAATATATATATTATCTATTTTTGAGACAGGTGGGATAAAACAAATCAGTAAGATATTTTCTAGCATCCACCACATACATACAACTAATTTCAACCCAAATGCTGCAAATGAAATGAAAAATAAATATTAAAAAAATTACATTAAAAAATGTAGGTTTTAATAGTGGCTTGTTAGATTTTTTAAATAAGGCTGTTTTTAGCTTTCATTGTCACTATTGTGGCAACCACTTGAAGTTTTATCACACCACCAATCACTTTTTATCCAAGATAACTCTTGGCCCTTTTTATTCTACTGAAAACAAGTATCAGAACGACTGGACATTAGCTTTTCAGATCCCCTCTAAATAGAATGTTTGAACTCAGATTTTTTCTACAATATCTTTACAACTTCTGTAAATATATTTGTTAATGTGTCTTAGCTATTATAATACAGTAACCAGATATAATAAATATATAAGCTAACACGTATTAACAATTTCAAATCAGAGAAAATGCCAAATTAATATTTAAAAAGAACTAAAGTCTTTGAATTTTACAGAGTAAAAAACCTATAATTTACCAGGCTCTTAGAAGATTAGTGTATTAAAATATGCACATACTTAACATTTTTAAAATATTTTTATCATTACTATTATCTAAAGCTTAGCAAGTATATATTTTTCAGTGTAATAGAGTAATTATTTCAGATGATATTTCACATAACTGAGCTCCAGAGTGAATCTGAACTCCAAGAACAATCTCTCTGCTTCTACCGCCTATAGCTCTAGTGCTATATAATTATTCCAATACAAAATAAGCCCACCCGTTATACATTTCATACCTTTGGTAATTCAAGGCCTTCATATATTCCAGGCTCACAACTAGAATTATGAGCGAGGGCTTCTTATGAAAATATGGACCTCCCAATATTAATTTCAGGACCTGATTTTTTTCAAAAAAACTGATGTTAAGGACTGAATACAACAATGCAAGCAAGATTTGTGTGTCTAATTGTATATGCAAGTTCTTTCATGGCACATAAAGGTACCTGGTTGCCATGTTTCTGGACAGCATGACAAAACTCTCAGCTGAGGATTATATTAGAATGATTCTAGCAATAACCGTATTAAACTTTTAACCTCAGTAATACTTAACACAAAAGAGAAAAACAGTAGCCCTAATTTCTTATGGACTTACTGCCATTTGTAAGCCTTGGTGGTCTGCATGTGCAGATACTCTGAGGAAGTTCTAGAGTTGTAAATGCCTCCTGGACCTATTTTGGCCAGAGAATCAGGCTTATCAGAGAATACCTTATATCAGGAATTGGCAGATTGCACAAACACCAATTTTGGTTTAGCCTCCCTGGATTCTCAAATTCAATTTCAAAGTTTGAGACAATAAGTGTGATGGTTCAACCTAAGGTCCTATTCTGATCTTCAGATAGAGATTCCGTCAAATTCACTCCGTTAGTCCACAGATCAAGATCCTGTTTTATACACAGGCATAATTTGATTCTATATTTTGTGGGAGGGGGAGCAGCTCCAGACAAACCAATGGTGCTACTTGTGGGGGGGAAATTCTATGCCTGTCTAAGGCTTGCAGAATGGGGGGCAATGAACCCTACCCCTTCCCACCCAAACTAGGCCCGTGGTTGTAAGTCTTTAATTGTCCTATGAAATGGTAGTATTGCTAACTGCAAAGTACTCAGAAATCAGGGTCAAGACTCCTTCAGTCCCCCAAATTCAGGAGATTAACTTAAAAATCATTATCTTTAAAATAAGAAATGTTTGGCTACTTATATGTATATTTTAGCCTTTCAGGTTCACATTCTCCAGGTTTTCTTTGCAATCCTGAAACTTAAAATGAACTCTGAAATTCCCCTGTAATCACAGGATTCTAGCAGCCAGTCTTTAAAGAACGATACCAAATATTGTGAGACTCATGATAAAATCATCTAAAATGGCAACACTATGAGATATTGCTACCTGACTCAGTTAGTTGAAGCAGCAAGATGGAAGCAAAAAGGCCTGGAGTCCTACCACCTCTTTCCTTGAAACCTGGACAAGTTTACACTAAATATAGCAGGAGTTTCCCCCACAGATCAAGCATAATTTCAAATTAAAAGTCATACACTAAAGATCTATTTTTTGTTCCACTTCTTCCTACAACCTGGAGAAAGTACAAAAGCTGATGTCAAAAGAAAATTTAAAAAGTACTAGGGAAATTGCAGGTGTTAGGTGGGAGAACCTGAACATTATGATAAAATCGCCCACATTCATACTTACTGTTTACAAAGCAGGACAGAAAATGTGACAGCTGCTTAAACTAGGGATGGAAAATGATGATTCTAATAGAAAAAAGAAGGAAGTAGTAAGAGACAACAGATTCTCAAAGTATCTATCCATATGCGGAGGAGTTTGTCATCTGGCACCAGTAAGGACGTAAACCCAGGCAAGAAGTTTAAAATGGAATGAAATAAATCCTGGGGAATATATCCAGTACTTCAAAGAGACACAAAGTAAGTTCACATGTTTAGTTAGTGGTGGGCAGCCCTTCCAAAGTTTCAGAGTAGAAATATTAGAATTATTATGTGTGAATAATTATCCAAATAATTTAGCCCCATTTTTTCTGTTAGAGAAGACATTTGTAAAAATATAATCCTAATTGCTAATGATTTGCAATTATTTCTTGATGAACAGTTTATGCAAATACATTTTAGCCTATGAATCACTCATGAACCATTTAATTTGAATTTGTGTGTGTGTGTATGTGTGCGCGCGTGCTTTATCTGAATCACATGCTATTTCTGATTCCTGATTGAAATGTTTTATTTATCTGAACTAAAGAAAAACAAATGACAAAAGGAATTATTTTGTTTGTGTATGAATGCATCTCTCTCTTTATCAAGTGCATATAGGTATTTGGATATACTACAGCAATTCCCCAAACATTCATGCAAACAGAATGATGATAGTCCAGATGTGCATGAATAGTAAATAAAAAGCAGCGGCAAAACATGAATGAACTGAACAGCTGTTCAAAATGCAAACGAATGTTTGCAAACACTATTTTGCAGTACTCAATCAGCCCTAGTTCAGAGGAACAACTTGGATAACCAGACAGAAATTAGTATGCAAACATATCCATAGCATTATCTAGTTCAGTCAACTTTGAGACTGTACAACTAATCTAGAAACCTCGTACTCTCTTGAAATAGCCACTCTTTCTTTCTTCCAGCTGGACCAGAAAAAGAAAGAGAGCAACACTGGAAGGTGTTGACATATGTGACCTATATGAACACTTGCCCCAGACAACACGCATAAACAATGGCCTAAAGTGCCCTAGTGTGGTTCCATCTGACTCCAGCAGCAACAGATTGGAACAGAGAATAAATTTCCTCGCTGCTTTTCCTGTATTTCCTGTTTGCAAAATTTGCTTTGTCAATGTGTGTGACTAGTCATGTTAATAAGCTGATAGGATTTAATCAAGTAAAAGACAGAAGGTGGAAAATGAAAAACAGCACAGAGAAAGTAGGAGGATTATTATTTTACTTCTCATTAATAGCTTCTTATACCCACCACTTTACTGTGGGTGTTTTTTCTTATATTATGGCAGCGATAATACTAATGATGAGGAAACCTGAAGCTTGTTTCTTCTCTTACTTACACTGCTTTAAACCAGGTGCCATCCCACTGAAGTCAAAAGAGATTCAGTGGTGTCAAACCTGTAAGAGAAGAGAATCAGTCCCAATATGCGGTTTTGCACATAGCAACAGATAGTGAATACTGTACCCCCACACTCTTCTGGTACTAAATGTATCTGGATATCTGTAGACACTTTGTTGGTATCTGAATTTTACTAGATGAATTGCATACTGCAGTTTCAAACTTTTTCTAATTGTGTTTAGTGAGCTTAATCTAAAGCCAATTGAAGACAACAGAGAGATTTCCATTAAACTTCAGTGAATTCTGGATCAGACCCTGTCATTTTAATCAAACCATAAATGGAGAGAGTACTGCTCTTCATAAACATGAGTAGAATACATCATAATAGATCTCAAGAATGAATGAAACAGAATGAGAAGCCCACTACCACCTACCATGCAGACCCAGGGAAATTTATCAAAGGTTTTATAACATTATAGTAATTTTCATTGTATAGTCTCAGTGTAAAAGCTAGGTCCCACTGAAATCAATGTCAAAACTCTCATAGAATTCCTTTCAATGTAGACTATCTGAACATTACACTCAGCTGACACCCAAATGTCATCCAATTGTAATATTTAGTGTTGGCATTACCATTTTAGGTTAGATACAAACTTTAATTTCAGCTCTAATGCAGCTGTTTTTACCTAGTAACAACTCAGAAATTTTCCAGATGTCTATGGGAAATAAGTAGGCTTATCTGCTATCATCTCTGTTATTTTCATTAGCCTTTGTAACTCTGGCAAATTCTCTCTGTCAAAATAAAAATATACAAAGTGTTTGATTTGGCTCCGCAGTATCAAAAATTCTGTTAGCTTAATGTTTTCCAGCTGATATCTCATTTATTCTTATAGATTTCACATCATCTGTCTGATTCATCCTCTCTCTAAAATTTGGCTGAACAACTTGTACAATTACAGAAAGAGATTTTAAAAACTCCTTTTTTCACTAACGTGAAACATTTATACCAAAATAAACAAAGGGACCGACTTTGTTCATAAAAGCAATGAAATCCAGAGCAATAGCAGAAACTCTTTGTTTCTCAAATGATCGCAGCTGATGAGCCAAATTTTGCTTTCCCTTCCACTGGAATTAGCCCACTGAGATCATTAGCCTAAATTCACTTCTTATGCAAGTTCACCAAAGTTGGTAGAATTATACCAATGATGAATTTGGCCAGTTGACTTAAATGGCATTGCATCAGTTTAAATGAGGGCAGAATTTGGCAACATATAGTCATGTCAAGGAGACAAAGGATGATGATGTAGCTAAAACACAGGACTGTTAAGTTTTATTCCTGGATCGTCCACAGATGAGTTATTAGCCCCTAGAAAGCAAAGGCATTTAGATAACTAATGCTCATCAAAATCCATGGAAGTTAGACACATACCTTTGAGAATCTGGACTTTAGTCAATTAACTTAGTCCAAAATGTTCAAATTAAAAGTTTAATCTTCAATAGAACTATGTGTTGGCCTAACTGCTCCTATTGACATAAATAGCAAAATTCTCATTGAGCTCAGTAGGAGCAAAATTAAGGCAATACCAAGTGGCTTTCAAAATCCCTTCCCAGGTAAGCCAGGCATCTAAATCTATATGTAGGCAAGAAAATGAAAGTGGCCTGATGTACGGAGTTGCTGAGCATCCATAATTCCCAGTGACACCAATGACAATGAGGGTACTTTAGTGCCTTTGAAAATCAGACCTTTTTTTATTTATGTGAAGCGCAATAGAACTACATAGCATCATTCTTAGATTATTAAGAAACATCAGAACAATTCTATGTAAAAACAATGGTAAAGTTTCTTACTTTTTCATTTCCTTCCTTTTTTTGTGCGTAACTCATGTTGTTTTAAGCCCACACACTTTTGTGACTATTTTAAATAGTGCAGTACACACTTCAGCATCAGTTAAACCACATTACGCTTTTGCTGAAAGTACCCCGAGTTTACTTAAAACAGCATGCATTTTGCAACAGTTCCTTTTGATTTCATGCTTTGCAGGTCTAATGCCTTTGCTTCCACAACTTAATTAGAGGGTGCTGAATATTATAACAATGAGTAGTCAAAGGAGCTTGTCATTTTCTCACATTTGGGATCCCACATGCTGTACTTTCTACATGAAAATGGATGATTGAAATATGATTGGTAGTAAAGTTTTTCCCTCTCTCTCTCGCTCTCTAAGTACACTGGCCTAAAAGGGTATACATGTGGAGCTAACTGTTTAAAATGAGATCTATATGGCCAGCTTCAAAACTGAGAACAATGGACTGAAAGTGGTCACTAATAGCATTGCTAATGATGGATAACATTACCTAAGAACAGATGTCAAACTGAAATAGCATTATAGCCTTTGAGATACAGTACATTGTCCTTCTCAGAAGATCTATTAAAGTACCATATGAAGAAGGAAACAGTGGTATTTTTTCTGAAATGTGGAACGTATTGTTCTCTAGATGTATCACATTTACCTGCTACAATCACATTTCAAAAAGCTCAAATGCTTTTTGCATCAAATGCATCAAAAGTCTTAATGCAGGCCCAAATTCTGAGAGAGGAAAAATGGGTTGGAATGAAATTATAGATGAAAAAAAAACAAAGAAAAAAAACATAGTGCAGATGTATCTTAAATCAAAGTGTAATTCTGACCAAATTTTATCACAAATCCAGTTAATTTAATGAAAAATGAATTGTTAGAGCATTGTCCTGCTGATTGAGTAGTAGTAATCAGTATTTTGCTTTGAAATGTCAGCTATACATACAGACTGTGGATAACTCTGAACAGAGGTAGGAATTGGAGTTGCCTTCTAGGAAGGTTTAATTTTACGTTTGAGGATTCCCATGTCAGTATGCAAGGAATATCAGATAATGTGCTTATATGCATAAACAGAGCCATGAATTTTTCTAATATACCAGTGAATTCTCTAATATGCCAGTGATACATGCCAGTGCTGATTAAAATTCAACAGAGAGAGAAAGATTAAATCTGAATCTCATTTTATTTCATTATTTGTATTTAGTCACTATAACTGTTAGAATGAAATAGGTTTATAATTGCTAATTTAATTCTATATAAATACCAAAAATAATGTGCAGGGTAAAAGAAAAAGATTCCAAAGCACACATGAGAACAATGATGCAAGAAAAGCTTTGAATCTGTTTCATATCCATCCATACTTCAATAAAATGTATTGCCTCCATATGCCAGATGTACCCTCCTCAAACAAGTGAATCAAATCAAATGTATTACAATGGAATTGCAGGATCACTAGTTACTTGGCTCTCCGACAGGAGTATTTCCTTGTCATTACAATCTGCAAGAGCAAGTTATGTAAAAGACAAGATTAATGTTCACCTCAGATGTCCATTAATTAGGATAGCTGATCACACTCTGAAAATAAAAACATTTAGTTGCAAAGATTTGTAATATGAAAAATTATTAAATTGATTTCTTATTCCTCCAGCCTTGAAACAGTAAACTGTTTTTACCCTAGTCAGATAAGTTAAGCACTGGCTAGAGTTTTAACATCATTTTTGTCCCTTTTGAGAGTGAAGGGGAGGGGAGAAATCAAATGGTACTAAGTTATAGACAGATAAATATATTTTTTTGAAATATTCCTTCCCTGTATCTGCAGGTTTTATCTACGACAATATTTATGTCTATGTCTGTTTGCAGCCTCAGTTGGTGTAGTAAAAATGGCAAGTAAGTATGTAGAATCTTGTGAACTGATTTTAAATTACCATCAGCTAAACTGAGCTACCTTTATAATGAAATATATGAAATACTCATGTCCTCATGCATATATTTTATCTGAACGATGTTCTGGCAGGACATTTGGAACATAATTTTGGTTTGTAGATCAGCTTTCATCCTTGTGAATTGGCAAAGCACTTTACAAAGTCATTTGTGTGATGCTGATATTAGGAGGATGATACAGGCAAAGGTAATAACTAGTATGTTCTCTGAAATTGTTCTCCATAATTAAAGGCCTGATCCAGAGCCCACTGATGTCAATTCTCTTAAATATGAGTGTTAATTTTGAGAGTGTAAATGATAAGGATTTGCCCCAAAGCCCAGTAAATACAATGGGAGTCTTTCCATTGACTTCAGCAAGCTTTGGATCAAGCTCAGAGAAGTAGGATCAAACAAAAATCCTGGATCTTAATATGCCCATTGCTAGGGGTGGAGCTGAGTATGAATCACAATCTGAACTTAGTTCCAAATTTTACAGCATTCCTGCTGCATGAATCAAAGGAATATGTAGCTACTCTAGGCTGCTTCATACAATAGTTAATAAAGAGGGAGAAATACCTCACTCCCCCTTTTGTCCCATGTCCCAGTTACACTGTCTTTTAACCATTTTCCCCTTCTGCTGGTGTACAGGTGCTGTAAAGGGAATCAGGAGAGGAGAGGTAAATTAAAGTCACTATTCTTGCATTCAACAATGCCTGCTCTAGCTTGACATGGGGTGTAGCGGAGGTTGCCTGAAACTAAATGTGGGAACTTGGAGAATATATTAAGAAACACTGGATTTAGTCTGAGCATGTTCTTCCAAGTCCCCAAATCTTCTTTTCAAGAAGAACAAAAGCATTCAGCACAGGATTGAAGAGGGATCTAAGGCTAGACACAGCGTCAGGAAGAGAGCCAGTGCAGGGCAAAGTAATAGCAAGGTATAAGCAAATTGAATGTGTGTGTAATGAGCGAGCAGGGTAAGCCAGTGATTTCTTGCAGCCCTGTGGGAGCCTGTTTGCTAGAGTCTGAATTTCTGATGAAGAGCTTACTGCAGCTATGTTTATTGTTAGCATCTCTATCAGAGGTTGCTTATTTGGATTTCAATTCAAACTACACCAGGAAAGGGGACTTGGCTTTGAACTTGAAGTTTAACATTTTTTCTATAGGTTGTGACACTGCACCAACCATGTTTGCCAAGTAACCAGAGTTTCAAAGTAATTCTGACAAGAATTACAGTCCCCAGGGACAGAGAACTTCCATGAAATCAGATGTATTTTTATCCTCCAACAAACAGTGGAGTACATGCAAAAGTAACAAAGGCTTTTATAGAGTTTGTTTTAGAAATAACAAAAAAGAAATAGATTCCTGTCTGATGCTTCACAGCATACAACAGAGAAGTTAGATACAATAAAATACTCTTCCTGGAAGGTTGCAAAGTAACATTACTTTATTTCTTCAAATTCAGAATAATCACACACAAAAGGCTTTCTGCCTTTTAATTACAACGGTACAGGCAATTGCTGTGCTTTAGCTATACCTTACATATAACTTACAAAGAGGTATTCACCCCCAATTTACAGCATAATCAGAGTAATACTCAATATCATCAAAATGATCAGAGGAAGAGAACTTGAATTTGTGGACATGTGTGTCAGATGAGCAGAGGAAGATGGTTGAAATGAGTTTGACAGATACTAGTGCCAGGTGCTAGGGCTAGGGGCACTCACCATGAGTATGGTTCAGTGACGCGGCTGACTAGATGAAATGTGGGATGACGTGCTTCTCAAGGCTGTCTGAACACCCCAAAGGGGGGAGGAAGATTCCTGGCCAACGACTTCTGTGTGTTGTGTTTATCGTTCATTGTGATATGACTTTATGGTGCTTTGCACTATGAGAATAAATAGTTACAACACAGAAGAACCCAGACAGAGAGATAAAGTAGGCTACTCCCATAACCAGAGAGCCCTATCACTCCAGCCTATTCTAGACTGGCTGCAGACTAACTCTGAGTGCACACTTCCCTCCCAACTGCACGCCGGAGCAGGAAATTCCCTGGGAATTTGAAGTGATAGGTCACAATTTTAAGAGTTTTCAATATACAACAGAGTTGCCCCAAAGTAGCAAATGCTTAGGCAGCCTTGCATAGGCCTGTGCCAATTATGATTGCTTGTCCTTAATTTTAAAGAATAGTATATATTAACAGTATGAGCACAATAAAGAATGGAAAGAAAGCATTATTTCAGTGCAAAAATAGAAACACAACAAAGAAATGAAATAAACACAGCCTGCTGTAAACAAATCAAGCACAGATGGGACCAATCCTATTTAATCTTTCTATTACTGACCTTGGCACAAAAAGTGGGAATGTGCTAATAAAGTTTGCGGATGACACAAAGCTGGGAGGCATTTCTAACACAGAGAAGGACCTGGATGTCATACAGGAAGAACTTGGATGACCTTGTAAACTAGAATAATAGTAATAGGATGAAATTTAATAGTGAAAAGTGCAAGGTCATGCATTTAGGGATTAATAACAAGAATTTTAGTTATAAATTGGGGACACATCAGCTGGAAGTAACGGAGGAGGAGAAGGACCTCGGAGTTTTGGTTGATCATAGGATGACTATGAGCCGCCAATGTGATATGGCCGTTAAAAAAGTTAATGCAGTTTTAGGATGCATCAGGCGAGGTATTTCCAGCAAAGATAAGGAGGTGTTAATACTGTTATACAAGGCACTGGTGAGACCTCATCTGGAATACTGTGTGCAGTTCTGGTCTCCTATGTTAAGAAAGATGAATTCAAACTGGAACAGGTTCAGAGACGGGCTACTAGGATGATCCGAGGAATGGAAAACTTGTCTTATGAAAGGAGACTCAAAGAGCTTTGCTTGTTTAGCCTAAACAAAAGAAGGTTGAGGGGGGGGATATGGTTGCTCTTTATAAATATATCAGAGGGATAAATATTAGGGAGGGAGAGGAATTATTTAAGCTTAGTACCAATTTGGGCACAAGAACAAATGGATATAAACTGGACACTAGTAAATTTAGACTTGAAATTAGACAAAGGTTTCTAACCATTAGAGGAGTGAAGTTCTGGAACAGCCGTCCCAGGGGAGTAGTGGGGGCAAAAGACATATCTGGCTTCAAGACTAAGCTTGATAAGTTTATGGAGGGGATGGTATGATGGGATAGCCTAATTTTGGCAATTAATTTGGCAACTGATCTTTGATTATCAGCAAGTAAGTATGCCCAGTGGTCTGTGATGGGATGTTAGATTGGGTGGGATCTGAGTTACTACAGAGAATTCTTTCCTGGGTGCTGGCTGGTGAGTCTTGCCCACATGCTCAAGGCTTAACTGATTGCCATATTTGGAGTCGGGAAGGAATTTTCCTCCAGGGCAGATTGGCAGGGGCCCTGGAGGTTTTTTGCCTTCCTTTGCAGCATGGCGCAGGGGTCACTTGCTGGAGAATTCTCTGCAGCTTGAGGTCTTCAAACCACAATTTGAGGACTTCGGTAACTCAGACATAGGTTAGGGGTTTGTTATTGAAGTGGATGGGTGAGATTCTGTGGCCTGCATTGTGCAGGAAGTCAGACTAGATGATCATAATGGTCCCTTCTGACCTTAAAGTCTGTGAGTCTATGAGTCTGATAAGCTGAGTACCAATGTGGACACAAGAACAAATGGATATAAACTGGCTATCAGGAAGTTTAGACTTGAAATTAGACGAAGGTTTCCAACCATTAGAGGAGTGAAGTTCTAGAACAGCCTTCCAAGGGGAGTAGTGGGGGCAAAAGACATATCTGGCTTCAAGACTAAGCTTGATACGTTTATGGAAGGGATGGTATGATGAGATAACCTAACTTTGGCAATTAATTGATCTTTGATTAGTAGCAGTAAATATGCCCAATGATCTGTGTTGGGATGTCAGATGGGGTGGGATCTGAGTTACTACAGAGAATTCTTTCCTGGTTGCTGGCTGGTGAGTCTTGCCCACATGCTCAGGGTTTAATTGATCACCATATTCAGGGTCAGGAAGGAATTTTCCTCCAGGGCAGACTGGCAGAGGCCATGGAGGTTTTTTGCCTTCCTCTGCAGCATGGGGCATGGGTCACTTGCTGGAGGATTCTCTGCAGCATGAGGTCTTTAAACCATGATTTGAGGACTTCAGTGGCTCAGACACAGTTTGATACAGGGATGGGTGGGTGAGATTCTGTGGCCTGCATTGTGCAGGAGGTCAGACTAGATGATCATAATGGTCCCTTCTGACCTTAAAGTCTATGAGTCTATGAGATGGTTCTAAAAGTGCTCGGCACAAATAAACCTGACCACAAGTGAGGGTGATTGGGCCTGATTAGTCATTACAGAGAGAGTAAAGGAGGTGGTATGGCTTGGGGACAGAGTATGTGCTCTGGCATACCACACCTTTCCGGTGGGACACCACCATGCCAGGGGAGGCTGGATGGACTTTGTCTGAAGCTCATGTCTCTGATTCAGACTAGGACCCTTGTCCTATTGCAAGAATATAACAAAGGACATGACAGACAACACTGAAAGGGAGTCACTGGTGACTAATTTCTTTGCACCCATACCTCCCTTATTCATTAACACCACTAATTTACTACAAAGGAAAATAGAACTGTTGCTCTCCATTGCCCAATTAGTAGCTGAGCAACAGAAAATTGTGAACAATACTGTACGGGCAGTGAAAAAACCATTGTAGGCTGTAATGAAAAAGATCATGCTGTAAACCTAATATTAATAGTAGTTCAAATAGTTACAACTACTGTCAAAGCACATATGCATCATGACATGGGTATTTCTTTATAAAGGTAACTCAGTTTAGCTGATAGTAATTTAAAATCAGTCCACAAGCACAAAATCCCCAAAATAGAATGCAAATAAAACAAATATGAATATTAAAAAAAGAAAAGGCAGTGGAATGTAGGCCTGGCTTGACGTATGCAATTAAACATGGGGGAGACCTCATTTCTTAGAAGACTGGCATGGAGAGGTAAATAGTTCAGCAGAATGTTGGTGCTATCTAAGATAGGCAAATGGGTCTGTGAGATAAGAGACTGAATTTCTGAACTACCTAAGATAAGAGGAGGGAACACCCAAGAACAAAATAACAATGGACAAAATAAGTTGAGTGCATACAGCTGAGGTAAAGAGTAGGTCAAATATGGAAAGTATGTGGACAGGGATTGAATTCTACAAAGTAACCAAGCCAATCCCAAAATGAGTAATGCAATGAGTAGCAAATGCAATGAGATGTCTAAATGTACGTAAAGGGAGAGGGTTTCTGTGTAATGTTGGATATGTGATATATCCTGCATCTACCCCCTGAATTTGAGTCTGATCAACTCAGTGTATTGTTGCTGTCTGCCAAATAAAAATACCTGAGTGACAGTCTGGATTTGAACTGAGTTCTTGGAAAGCTGAGTGAAAAGGCATCTCGGAGGACATCCCAACACCCTGACAACCATGTGGATAATCCAAACCCTTAACTCTTTACCAGAGATAATAATGAGAAGCAGTATGTAGAGTACCCCAAGTTCTGACCTTTTTCCCACCCGTTGAAGGACAAAGGTTTAGCGGATGACTTAACTTAATATTCCCCAATATTAATACATATAAAACAAGCCTTAGACTACTTTTCCCTGAACTAGAGTGGCGAGGCTTATAAAACTGTGCCCTGCCCTTCCCTTCTTTACGCATAAATACTGTGATAGGGTATAGCTGGCCTTTTGATGACTCCTGCTGGAGGCCCTATGGTCCTACCACACCACTCCCCAGGAAAGAAGCAGTGAAGGTGGGTCCTTCAGGCCTGCCCAGAGAGGCTGCATAGAAGCAGCCAATCAGAACCTAGCTGGGTCAGATAAAAGAAGCTGATGGGCCTAAACAGCTCAGTTCTTGTCTAGGATCAGAGGGGTAAGGAAGAGTGTTCTGGTTAAAGGAGCTTGATGGGCTGCATTTGCTGGACCTGAGAAGTGTAACATTAAGATAATGGGTGAAACGACAGGGGTTATGTGGAAAAAGGCCCAGAGAATAGCAGCAGCAAAATGGAGGTAGCAGTATGTGGTTGTTGGTTAGAGCATTGCTTCTTAACCAGGGGGACATGAACCCTGGGGATATGCAGAGGTCTTCAGTGGGTACATCAACTCATCTAGATATTTGTTTAGTTTTACAACAGGCTACATAAAAAGCACTATCAAAGTCAGTGCAAACTAAATTTTCGTACAGAGAATGATTTGTTTATACTGCTCCATACGTTGAAACTTAAGTACAATATTTATATTCCAATTGATTTATTTTATAATTATATGGTAAAAATGAGAAAGTGAGTAATTTTTCAGTAAGAATGTGCTGTGACATCTTTGTATTTTTGTCTGATTTTATAGTCAAGTATTTTTAAGTGGGGTGAAACTTGGGGGTATGCAAAACTAATCAGATTCCTGAAAGAGGTAGAGTAATCTGAAAAGGTTGAGAGCCACTGGTTTAGAGGATCCATGGGTTGTGACTTAGAGTAGTGGATGGACTGACATTCCTCCACTGGCCAGCAGCATAGTGGCCTAAGACCCAAGAAAAGGCTTTAGAAATTTCCTTTAGAAGCCTGAGCAAAGGGCTGGATTTAAAGGAGCCCAGGAGGAGCTGAAGAGAGAAGGTATCCTCAAGAAGGAGGGACTGAGTCCAGCTTGAGGCTGGGATTGGAAGACATTTGTTTTGTTTATTTTGGACTTGTATATGCTGGAAGGGGTTCATTCATATTGACTGTATGACTTGGCTGGAGTGCTGAGCCACTGAAGACCTGCCTAGTGAGGTTGGCAACCATGGGGGTAGTGGAAATGGGGGAGGAAATTGCAGGACCATGCCCAGCCTAGAGGATGCACTCGAGGTGTATTCTCTGGCATCATATATATGAAATGTAGGCTTTTAGCTGGTCCATCCTGCTTGGGGATGTTCAGATCAGGGGGGATGACTCAGGCTTACCTCCAGCCATCCTTCAATATGTTGCCCTGGAAAGGCTGAGTTTTCTTCTCAGCTGCTTTCCTGGAAATTAAAACAAAATGGCTGACAGCCAGTTGATGCTCACAGATCATACGTGTTTGGTAAAGAACACTCTGTCTGCCTAACAAACCTGACTATTCTAATCATAAATTTTCTTGCAAAATTCTGCTCAGCCTTAACAAAAGAGCCTTGAACGGTGTCTCTGATAATAATGATATGCTCTTACTTCTCCTAAAAAAGATAATCTCCCAGGGACCTGTTAGAGCATCACCTGTCACTACCAAGTTATTTTTGAGGTACCAGAATATCCAGCCTGCCTTTTAATTCATCCAAGTAAGTAATTCAGCATCATGACAAGTCTCCCTAATTCCTACTATCAGTTCTTTCCAAAATGATATACTTCCCTGAACTACTGTGAACACAAAACCAAAGCAGAGGCAAGGAATTAACTCTTTTTGCCATGCTAAAGGAACCACAGCTGAAATAGGAGGAAAAGATAAAGGGAAGCCTACCCTGAAGCTTCAATCTTTAGCCCCAAGAACATTCTAGGAAGGAAAGTTACTGGGTTGCTCAGGATTAAAGACACCTCCCTTTCCTAAAGGCTGCTTTATTGCCATTGACAACACAACACATCAGCACTGTCTGTCAGAATAATGTACCTAGTAGATGTATAGAGGTAGCATCACATAAGGAGGTTATTCATTGAGACGGATGACTAAAAAAATAAAATTAAAGAACAAAACAATCACATACCTGTGTCACAAGCAGAGATGTGCTCAAAAGAGATTTGAACCTCTATAAAATAGTCAATGGGGGAGGGGAGGGAGGTTGATTCAGGCTTATCCCTAATATTAATAATTAATATATATTGGCTCTCCTAAATATAAGCACTTATCTTTTTGAAAAATCATATAATCTTGAGAATGTACCATTTTCTTCCACCACCTCTTTGTCTTGTTTTGCATATTTCTAATGAAACAATGGAACTAGATCATTATGACCAAAGCTCTCTTCAGTTTCTGCTCACATCTGTCAGATCAATCCATATCTTTTATCCGAAATTCACATTATCTTGCTGTATTGATTTAAAGACGAGCTTTTTTTCCCACCCAACATCAGATACTACACTCAATTTAAATATTTTTTTTCCAATTTAATAAAATTTGGTCTTGACTTTTTTTTTTCCATTCAATGATATGGCAACTATGCATATCTGGAGAAGGCCACTCAGAAGCTGTCAGAAATGGAGACCTTGATATTTTTCATGGGAATAGAAAGGTTGTAACTCTCACCATAGACACCAGGGCTTTAATTCTGGCCATGATCAAGAGAATGGCAAAAATCCCAAGATGTCTTACAAAGAGTTGGATTTTCAGAAGCAACTATGACACTCAGGAGTATCATTTTCATTGACTTTTGTTAGGACTTCTGCTGCACTAATTTGCACAACCAATTATACAAGTAGCAGGGTGTGATTTGAGAATCTGTAGAAACGTATGAATTCTGTTTGATATTGGGGACTCTGATTGTATCTATACAGGATCAAAACTCCATTTTGAATGTGGGGCTAGTTGACTTCCCTGTTATGATGTTGCCCCATAGTGTAGCTGAGGGTAAAGGCAGGTAAATCCACATCTTATCTGGGCAATATTGACGTTAGTTTATCCACTTCTGCTTGTATTACTACACCACTGATGCTGACTCCATATTGGAAAGAAGTTCCAAGACAAAGTAATACAGGGATTTAACTGAGAAATAGCCCTCTGTTTAAATGGAATTGCTCTAGACAATAGACTAGCTCCTACCCAAGGGAACTGGTTTGTCGGGGAGAGGTTATCTTGGCAATGAAGTCACTTGGCAGGGGCATGGCCTCTCATAGGACACTTGCAAGGGTACCACCTGACAGAAGGAGCTAAAGAGTATAAATAGGGAGGAGCTGATTTATCTGGATCTTTGGCCATTTTCTCCAGCCCATGAGGGGGAAGCAACCCAGTATGTAGCATCTCCTGAGGGATGTAGCATCTCCAAGGGAGCCTGCCTTCCTGACTGAACCCACAACTGGTCTTCCAAGGACTAACAAGGGAAGAGTGAGCTAGTGGAGGACACTGCAGTTTGATGCTTACTGTTTTGTATGTTCTGTATGTGATTAAGTAGAAGAGCAAATGTGTTCAACTCTCTGGGCAAAGTGCCTCTCTGCATGTAAAATGACTTTTTAGCTACTGCAGAAAGTTAAACTGTAAACCAAAAGCTTCACACCTTTGCGGTGGAGTTCTGGGAGAGGACTCATAGACTCATAGACTCTAGGACTGGAAGGGACCTCGAGAGGTCATCGAGTCCAGTCCCCTGCCCTCATGGCAGGACCAAATACTGTCTAGACCATCCCTAATAGACATTTATCTAACCTATTCTTAAATATCTCCAGAGATGGAGATTCCACAACTTCCCTAGGCAATCTATTCCAGTGTTTAACTACCCTGACAGTTAGGAACTTTTTTCTAATGTCCAACCTAAATCTCCCTTGCTGCAGTTTAAGCCCATTGCTTCTTGTTCTATCATTGGAGGCTAAGGTGAACAAGTTTTCTCCCTCCTCCTGATGACACCCTTTTAGATACCTGAAAGCTGCTATCATGTCCCCTCTCAGTCTTCTCTTTTCCAAACTAAACAAACCCAATTCCTTCAGCCTTCCTTCATAGGTCATGTTCTCAAGACCTTTAATCATTCTTGTTGCTCTTCTCTGGACCCTCTCCAATTTCTCCACATCTTTCTTGCAATGCAGTGCCCAGAACTGGACACAATACTCCAGCTGAGGCCTGACCAGCGCAGAGTAAAGCGGAAGAATGACTTCTCGTGTCTCGTTTACAACACACCTGTTAATGCATCCCAGAATCATGTTTGCTTTTTTTGCAACAGTATCACACTGTTGACTCATATTAAGCTTGTGGTCTACTATGACCCCCTAGATCTCTTTCTGCCATACTCCTTCCTAGACAGTCTCTTCCCATTCTGTATGTGTGAAACTGATTGTTCCTTCCTAAGTGGAGCACTTTGCATTTATCTTTATTGAACTTCATCCTGTTTACCTCAGACTATTTCTCCAATTTGTCCAGATCGTTTTGAATTTTGAGTGTTTTTAGTACAGGAGGATAGGAAGGGTCAGCACTGCAGCCAAGGTGAAGGTGGCTGGACAATGGGTTCCAGCTCTCAGAAGGGGGTGCCATATAGAAGGTCTGAACCCCAAGCATGTGTGAAGGAACCCAAGTTTGGGGAAGTGGCTGGACTCCATTCATACTCTAAGCTTAAAACACCCAGGTAGCCAGGGACACACAAGCTTGGATTCACCTCACAGTAGTCTAGTAAGCGGCCAGAAGGGTTGTGGGAAATGTGACATGGAGCAAGTAGAATTTTCAAATATTTGTACTGGGCAGTTTCTCTTTCAGTTCTAATCTGGCCATTCCTTTCCTGAATGTTTTTTTAGTATATAAAGGGCCAAATTCACCTTTCTTTGAAGTCGATTGGGTCACACTAGTGCTGAGTTTGGCTCTCTGCCTCCAGGCTCCCTTTCTGTACTATTTCACCCTGTGTGACTAGTTATATTGAGAGATTTAGTAAGTTTAATTATCTTTTTTAAAAGGAAACGAACAGCGTATACAATATGCATGAAAAATAGGCTACTCAGGGGTTATTATATACATCTGGCATATTTAAACATATGCTTCCACTTGTCTTTATCTTTTTTCAAATCAGTCCTTAATAATAATACACAATATATTTTGCATGTGCGGTTTTGGGAATGTTTCTCATCCAGGATAAGCATGCCATTTCCAATCACATCTTCATTTCACTTATGAGGAAAGAAATGATGTTTCTATTCTGGCAGGTTTGTCATTTGAAGGCTCAGTCAGTTAACTATATGAGTTCACTCTCTGATCCTTAGAGCACAGAATAATGTCCTGCATTCTAAATATTAGGCATAGCTTTCTACTGCAAATTTCTAACAAAAGAACAACTCTCATGATTGCTGTCTCTCTCCACTCAGAGCCTTTTCAGCTCATCTGCATCATAGGTTTTTTGTTTGGAAGGATTTGTTTGGTTGGTTTTTCACATTGTTTTATTCTTCCCTTCCCCTCTTCATGGGTGTTTTGGCTACACTGACATGCACTCAGCTGATTGTCTTAATTGCACCTCTGCTCTCTCCATACTTTGGAAGAAATTCTATTCCCCAATCTAACACCACTGTGCTATTCAGGAGGTGCAAAGGGGTTGAATACTGGCTGCATCTGGCTAGCTGAGAATTCTTCCCATGTGCTGTAGCCCACACCACTTCTCCAGCTCTGGCACGGCAGCATGCCAGTGGGTGGGAAAGGGTCTGGCCAGAGTGCTGCTGTGCTCTGCCAGTTCTCAGCTGGTGGACTTTGCCCTGGAAAGGATTACCAGCTAGCATAGCTCAGAGCAGACCGGGTCAGAACCAGAAGAGCGTGATGCCTTGCTCCCATCTTTACCAAATATGATGGCCCATTAATGTTCCAACAGTTCATTAACCAAAACAGAGTTATTCTCATCATGACTAGTTTTCCCAGTTCTAATAAGAACTATTTATTATTTTATTTTATTATTGCAAGTGAACATACAACAGGCAGGAGAAGAGCAGAGTCATCGTTCCATTGGCACAATGAGGGCATCTAAAATGTAGTCTTTTCCTGCAGAGAAGGTTTGCAACTCTTGATTTCAATGCATTAATTCTGCCCCATTGAGCCTTTAAATTCCTTTATAACCTACAGGAACTGTGAACAAAGTTGTGGCCATATCTAGTGTAGCTTGCAAGGTAAGGACACAAGTATGTCCATTGCAATTAGACTTCCATGAAGTGGCTCTGGATTTACACCAGTATACATCAGGTCGGACCAGTGTATACAGAACTTGAAAATATCTGTTTCATTTATGAGGCACCAAGTGTCAATTTAATATAGTCCAGGAGAGAGAATATAAGAAAATTAAACTGTAAGAATTTAATGTAGAGGAGGTGGTGCTGTGTGAATTCCTGCAAGTAAATATTTTTGTGCAGAATTGGTTGGCTTAATAAAGTCATTGGAAGCCTAATGAAGGTTGACAGTAAGCAAGTTCCTCTTAAATATTTGTTTATGGCAAATAGCATCTCTTGTCTGTCTCTTAATCAAAAGGAAGTAATGTCAACCACTGATCCAACTGAGCTGGGTAAGCATACACAACACTGCTCAAATCTCAAACCCGCCATATTTTGAATTACACACTAGGAAATATGTGTAATCAGCTTGCATATTCAGCAAGCTGAATATCCCAAACCAAAAGGTTCAGATGAGAACATTAAAGAGCCAGATGTTTTATCACTTTTGGGGTGAATGAAAACCAGAAAAAACATGGATAAGGCACTTCATAATCACAATAATTAACTGTGACGTTCCCCTTTGGTGTTATCTGGACCAGTGATCTGCTAGGTCATTCCAATCTTTAACTTTGGGAGCCAGCCCTGCTGTGAGAACCCCCACTGCTGGGCTGTTCACGCACAGCCTCTGGCATGTAAGCTGCTCCTTGGATTGTGCAGCCAAATTATATTAGCCAATATCTCTGGTACCAGACACAACCCTAGGAACCTCCGTCTTGCAGGGTCCAGTTATGCTGCTGGGCACTGCAAGCTCACATGAGTTTGTCAATTTAACAAAGAAATTGATATGTACCAGGCTTGTTACCCCAAGGGGAGTCTCTGACATGCTTCAAACCAAACACACTGCTTCAGGTAGAATAAACAAACAAATGTTATGCTTTGATTTATAATCACTTAAAATCTTTCTCATTAATACAAGTCGGATTTGGTCAAATGAAATAAAAGCAAAACACATTCTAAGCTGATCTCAACACCTTCAGTGCCCTTACAAACTTAGATGCTTCTGCCACAGGCTGACTGGTTGCCCTTCAGCCAGGCTGTCCCCTTTGATCAGCGCTTCAGTTGCTTGGTGGTGGTGTCTGTAGATTCAGGTGGAAGAGAGAAGAAGAGCATAGAAAATGTCTCTCCCTAGTATCATGTTCTTTCTTCCCTCTTGGCTTTGTCCCCTGCCCCTTCAGGATCAGGTAAGCATTACTTCATCGTAGTCCCAAACTGACCAAAGGAAGGGGGGTGACTCACTCGAGAGTCCAACATATCCTTTGTTGCTGCCTAGGCCAGTGTCCTTTGTTCCTGTGAGGCTGGGCTGGGTTTGTCCCATACATGCCTTGATGAGGTGTGAACTGCCCCTTTTCTCTTGGAGAGTTTTGCCTGGGCCTGTTTTAAGCCACGAGGACACATTTTCAGCCTCATAACTATATACATGAAATTACAACCTATAACATTTCTTTAACAGCATTTACTATAACATTATTGTAACAACAATGCTCAGTGAATCATGAGCTTTCCAAAAACACCTAACATGACACACTTTGCATTGGATACCACACAATCATATTATGAGGATAAACATGGGGTGTAGAATGTTTCCTGGAAGTACGAGCATCACAAATTCCTATTTGTGATGAGGTGGCTGCCCCTTACTAGCAGAAAAGGGGTTAAAAGAAGGTCTAGGGAGGCTGTGCTGGATTGCAGCTACTTAGAAAGGTACTGAGAGGAGTAGCCAATCATGGCCTGGCAGGCTCCTATAAGAGGGTCTGCAGGGTAGGGCAGAGCACAATAGCATTCAGTAGCTGACTGGATCTTGACATGGAGAAGATCAGTCTCCTAGCAGGAGGAAGGAACACCAGCACCTGGGATAAAGCAGTGCTGCAAGCAGGGACCGGGGGAGCTAAAGAGAGCTCCTGGCTGACTGCTAGGGCCTGCAGACTGAGGCCCTGAGGTAAAGGCAGAAGAGGGTTCTGGAGTCGACTGTGAAGCAGCCACGGGACAAAGGACTTCAGTTGCCACTGAGGGAAGTTGCTGTCCCTGGAAGCATGGGAATACTGAGTGTGGCACAGCTGGAGGGCAGTGTCACTGAAGAGGACGCCAGAATCATGGTGAGTGCAAGGATGTTTCACGCCCTAGGCGAAACTTCCACCTTGCCTCCCCCTCCCCCACAAGCCTTCTGGCAGCTCTCTGCCCCCTGCCCTGAGGCACCCCACCATGGTAGCTCCATCCTGAGGCGTTCTCCCCGCCCTCTGCAGCAGCTGTCCTCCCCAGCTCACCTCTGCTCCACCTCCTCCCCAAGCATGCCATTGCCACTGCACTTCTCCCATCTTCCAGGCTTGCAGCACCAATCAGCTGTTTGGCACCACAAGCCTGGGAGGGAGAGAAGCAGAGCGTGCTCAGAGGAGGAGGCAGAGCAGAGGTGAGCTGGGGCGGGGAGCAATTCCCCTGCATACTGCGCCCCCCCTTACTTGCTGCAGGCGGCCTTCCTCGCACCCCCCTGCCCCAGCTCCCTCACCTAAATGCCGATGACAACCAGGGTGGCTAAAGATCTGGTCCCCACTGAAGGACCTGAAATGCCACCCCTCAAATGCTAGCATCCAAGGCGACCACCTAAGTCACCTAATGGGTTGCACCGGCCAGAGTCCTGAAAGTGTCACGGGAGCAGAGCCAACGACCTGTCTGTTCCTCACATTCTTTCAGGGCTCTCTTCTCCCACAAGAATAAAGATAGGAAGGCTTCTTAATCCTTTTTCCTTTCCCCCATTACTACATAAGTGCCAGACAGAATCTGGCCCTAGATGATTTAAATGGACTGCTGGATTGGGAGCAGTGCAAAATCCCACCACTGTTATGAGCATTTTGTAAATAAACTGAGACATTTAGTATAATTAGATGCCATCTTAGGAAATGGAGAAAAAATTAAAAAACTAATTTAGAAAACCATTTGTTAGGGCACATAAAACATGCTGCTCAAATGTGTTTCATAGTGATTTCACTGCAGAAGTACATATGCCAAGGCATTCATGAACAATTGCAATTATTCAACAAATGATCACAGAATCTGTTTGTTCCTCACTCAGGGCTGTTCATATGGCATTTTGTCATTGACATTGTTTTAAGAGTTTCACTGCATCAGAAAAACCACTTAACAGGAAATCTCATATTATGAATCTCAGCTTGTAATCGCAGTCAGTTTCATGTGTCCCAAGTGGCTAAGCATTTCCAGCCTTATATCAAGAAGTGAGCATCTCCTGAGAAGGGAAGGGAGGTCAAGTACTATAATAAACCAGATTCCATCAGGACTGTGAAAAAATGCAACTCCAACCAACGCTAAATAGAAGTGTAGCTGGCTGGAAATGTGACTTGAAAGTATAATGAATAAGATGATGCAATTTCTAGAGTTTATGTCCACTGCTGTTGATTCCTCCTCATTCTCTCTGACACTGTTATTTACTCTGTACAGCCCTGAAAACTGTTTACTCAAAACATGATATATTCAGAAAATGAGGACCATAGCAGTTCAAATGCCATAATTTCACCACACAGCTGTTTCTTTAGATTGTATGTCTTAAAAATGATAAACTCTAGGAAAGCTTTCAGATAAAGAACAAACAAGGAACAGGCATTGCGATGGGGTTTTCACCCCACACAATTCCTGAAGAGGTTGAGATAGGCTAAATGGGCCAATTAATTGCATAGGTTGCACCTGGAGGAGAGCCAGGGATCAATAATCCTTAATTAAGGATGAAGCTCACCTTGGCAGAAACAGGCAAGGCTTCTATAAAGCTAAGAAGCTGAGAACAGAAGTGGGCTGAAGGAGTAAATAGTTTTCAGTCATTCCCTCACAGGAGGGAGATTTGTTAGAAATGACAAAGAGCCAAAGGGGGAAGTAGCTACAGGCAGTGGAGGAAGATCAGATAGGTAGTAAACCCAGAGATGCCGGAGGAGGAGGAGGAGGAAGAAGTAGGACAAAGCCCAGGGAAGTAGCAACTTGGAGTAAGTACTCAATAATTGTGGAGCACAGGGTCCCTGGGCTGGAACCCAGAGTAGAGCCTGGGCCTGGGTTCTCCTTGCAACCCCTGGGGAAGTGGAATGGAAAGTTTCCTGGAATGGCAGAGGGACAATTTGTCCACAGAGACATTGACAGACCTGCAGAAGGGGAGAACTAAAATGACCTGAGTCCTGGAGGGGGAGATTGAGACAACGGGCTAAGTGACTGCAGAAAGGGGTGTCTGATCAGTGATAGCTAATCCTCAGATAAGCCACAAGAAGGTATACCAGTGGTGAGTAGTAAGCTCTGTTACAGACCCCAAAAAAGCTGATGAGGAACAAGATGTTGTTTTGAATGGATTTTTAGTTTACCACTCTGGTCAGGAAGGAAAGGCAAAAATGCATCTGCTTTTCCCTGATGCTATATAGGTGAAATGTAGCTTCATTGAAATCACTGGAAAAACTCACATTGACTTCTGTGAAGCCAGGTTTTCACCCTTACTTTTTAGTATTTCAGAAGGTGTCTCCTTTGTATTTTGAGGAATCACTACCAGAGTAGAAGAGGAAGTGGTGGTGTTAAGGAAAAAGCCTTGATTGACTTACCCACCCCAGCAGACTACATTGGCTTGCTAAAATCTAGGGCTGATCAAAAACCTAATAAGCCTTTTGTATCAAATGTCAAACAACTCTTGTGTGCAAATCAAAGGTTTTTTTCACAATTTTTCTGGGTTTTTTGTGTGTGTGCACACAACTTGCAACAATCAGTTTCAAAATCAACTGAAAATGGAAAAATTGTTCTGCTTCAGATCAAATGGAATAAAAATTATTTTTACCCCTTTGGTTTTTTTCCTTTATTACTCTCTTTAGTGGAAAAAAATTCAATGAGCCTTACTAAAGCCTTCCCTTGAAGCTACACAGGTAAATGTATCCTCCCCACTCAAAGTGCATCTGCAGTGATTGAGGGAAAAGTGAAATGAAGGGTGATAACTGTCCCACTGCAGGTAATAAGTAAAAGGGGACGAGATAAGGCATGTGCTGTAATTTAATGGGAGGCTTTCTTAGAAACTATTGATCAAGCTATGGAGGGAACATCCGATTGATAATGAAGAGGACAATTTGGAATTGCTGATTATTGTTGAGACACTGTTCTGAAATATTATAGTACACCTGACCCCTAGATTTACTATATTCTATAACAGAGAAAGAAAGGAAATAATTAAAATTATACTAGACATTGACCTGAGTTTCTTAGAGTACCCTAAATGCATTGGGGCTGATTCTGAGGCTACATTTTAATAACAATATGTGCAAAAGAAGATGAGTCTAGATTGCAGGCTCCTTAAGGCAGAGTTTGCCTGTACAATGTTATGAACAGCTATATTACTAGATTTTAGAGCTGGGTTTAAAAAAAAAACTGTCCTCTGAGAGTTTTGAATATTGACATTTTTTCCTGCCTTGAATTAGGCTGGGAAGTCAAACTTTCAAAAACGTTTGAATTGAGAATTTGAAAACATTTTCACAATTAGGTCAACAGAAAATTTTCATTGCAATAATGTCAAAATGTGGTGATTTCAACCTTTCAGAAAAATAACCTTTTTTTAGCAAAAATGAACAAAACTTTTTGTCAAAAGTTGGATTGGACTGGGGGGAGGAGAGACCTTTTTGTGTTGACAATTTTGAAACTCTTCTCCCCCCCCCAAAAAAAAAAAAAGTCTGGAGATTCATGTAACCATCCATTTCTTGTGAACTGTTTCACTTGCAACAAATTTGATATTTACTGATTTGAAAGTTTCACTGGAAAATTCCTGACCAACTCTCCTATATATAAATAAATATGAAGTTTTCCTCTTCTGGAACTGGAATACATTTTCCCAGGTAAATATAGAACAAAACCAGCTGTGGATATGAGTTAAATAGGAGAATGATGAGGTGATATGGATAATTCTGTTTGCAAAGCTGTAGAGGTTTCTGAATCAGGCCAGTTATCTGAAGACTCCTTTATAATCAGAGGAGGAAGAAAGTATAGCAGATTATTTTTTCTAAATATTTCTTCAGTACAGAAATAAACATCATAGTGAAAAAATATTCACCTTTTCCCTCATCTTCCACTTGGCACAGGATTAATTCTTGACTCAGTTTTTACTTTTGTGTCCCAGCAAATAATAAATGAAATTCCAAAGGAGTAATACTTACACCTTAGAAATGGATCAATTTGCAGCATTTAGTAGAATAAATGCCAAGGTAGAAGCAATTTGATTTGTAATATTTCTCGACTGGAGTTCATATGGAACTTTTTAGTATAGCTTTAATGACAATTAGAAAATAATGTTTCAGAGCTTTACAGACTTCAGCACAGACAAAATCTTGAATAGCATAACCTAGTATTGTGAAACTTCAAATGTTCTCTGCGTGTGCCCTTTTAATTTACGAAACTGTGAACTAATGAATATTTAAAGAAGTGTGCCTGTTTATTTCAAGTTATGATTAATAACCATCAACTAATTAGGACTTATCAAAAACATTTGAAACTTTTCCCATTGGAAAATGGGCTCTAGTCAATCAAAATTTTCCATTTGAAAAGATCAATTTCAGTGGGATTTTCAGTCAAGAAAGCAAAACAAAATGTTTAGTTTGACCTGAATAGAAATGTTTTGTCGTGGTTGGGGCGGGGAGGGGGGTGGTTCCCTTTTGAAGAAATGTTAACCTCTGCTCCTGAGCTACCATAGTGCCTTATGGGAGCTCTCATTCTGAGTCCCTCATTGCCCACAGGAGAGAATCAGGACATGGCACTCAGCTGTGGAACATCTCCCATATTGCAATGGCTGAGTCATTGAAGTATCTCATGGATGCCCACTGACTATGGCAAATTTATGCCATCTTGGCAGCATAAAGGGGGTAGATATACAAATTCGGAGACTGTTCTAGCCTATACTAGGATCCAGGCAGGCACCAGAAAATGGAAAAGTCAAAGGTGACTTAAACTACATGGGTAATCTTGGTAATAGGAATTGGAGTAAGCACTACCCAGACCTAGAAAAGTGTGGGGGAGTTATCCCTGTTTTTCTATAAAAGGACTGACTATGCCTACCTGCCCTTACTGCATCGATCTTTAAGGGAATGCCACAGAGTAATTGTTGTGACCACTGACTCCTTTCAGTGCTCTTAAAAATGGAGCAGAGAGACAGGCTCAGAAGGAATTGAAGGATGCTCCTGGAGTTAGTGCCCTGAGATGGAGTAAGCCCTAAGGGAAAAGCTGAGAAAAACCGAGCTCTTTCCCTTTGTATATGAACCTTATAGAGTCAGGACTCTCTTGATTTTTGTTAGTTGCTTGAAATAATCTCTGCCCAAAATAATGCTATTCAGTTTTATGGTTTATTTCCAGAACTTGTATGTTCATGTGTCCTACCTGTTAGGTCAGGGTGGGATGGACAATGGATATAATTCTTCCAGACCTAATAATGAGTTGCAGCAGCAGCACTGGTTCCAGTGGCAGCTGGCAAGCCAACAGGAACAGGTGGCCCTGAACCAGCATCACACACAATTGGAACAACTTATGGCTGGTGGGCGTTCTTGTCCATGATCTGACTGGGCCACCCCTCCTGTTCCAGAATCAAAACCCTTGATAATGTTAATTTCTTTAGTCAAGATGGCCCAGGAGGATGAATAGTTTACTGAGTAAACATCTCAGCATTGGACCCATTGTTGTTAAATACGTGAGTGAGAAGTTTTCATTTAAAGTTTGTGTGTGTGTGTATATGTATATAATATAAAAATAAATACAATCTCAACATAAAAATTCCTCATGGAATTAGGGTGACCAGAACTGAACTTGGTATTCCAGGCGAGAGCATACTATTGATTTGTTTAATGGAATCATATCATCTTTTTATCATGGTTTGGCACAAATAGTTCTTTGAGCTTGTTCAAAGTTTGTTGTAAGGAATACAGAAATAGTTATGGTTTGTTTTCAGATATAACAACAAAAGTAAGTCTCAACATCAGGAGAAAAATACATGGGGCTAAATTTTCTAAAACACCTCAATGCCTGCACAAAATTCCTATTCTTGCATATCTTACACTTACTAGGCCAAATTCTATTGCCTTACTCTCACAAATAGCTCCATTGATATTAGTAAGGCAAGAAACATTTGGTCCATTATATAAATATGTACATATGAAGAAACAAATAGACATAGCCTAATGTATATCTGACTAGCTGAAAACTCCTGTGCTCAAGGAGGGAACCATAAAAGTTGGAGGTGGAACAGCATATTAGCTCCACCCCTACTTAATTGTCCTTTATGCTATCTTGGTCCAAAGTTTGCTTCCATACTTGGGCAAAAGGGGGCATTATTTAGACTATAAGCTCTTTGTGTCTGCACTATGCTTGTACAGTACCTGGTACAATAGGGCCTCACTCTTAGCCCTTAGTCAATGTGATAATAAACATGTTCAGGGGTTGTCTACGCTACAGTGTAAGCCCAAAGTTCAAATCTACCCTCTCAATCTAGATCTAAATTTCACTAATCCAGGGTCCCAGGACCCCACAGGGGGTAGAGGGTCTAGGCCTGAGTGTAGCTGCCATCCAGGGTTCATGCCCTGCTGCTTTGAAGTGTAGCCTCATCCCTCATGGATTCATGCTCTGAGAATCTGCCAAAAGTGTCCCACAATCCTAGAGACTGACTTTCTTTGACCCATAGACAGTCCTTTTGCCAAACTACACCACAAACAAAGGGCTAGAGCGGCCACATTTCAGAAGGGTGCTAAGAAGTCCGGAATATGATTGGCTGAACTTAATAGCTGTGCGGGCACTGAAGGCCTGGGTTCACACTCAGCTTAGAAAATTCTTTATCCAAGGGTTGATTATGTAAAGATATTCAAGTCCTGGGTTCTCTAATCCAGGGTCCGCTGACTTGAGTTGCACTAACCCTAGGCTTACACTGCAGTGTAGACCTAAGTCATCTGTTTGCATTATTCATGAGCCTGTCATACTCTGGGTAAGAGCATGGGGCTATGTAGCCTTCACAGCCAGCCCTCCCCCCCCCAAGTCCCAACACATACGCACGTCCAGACTAACCCGCGGCATCGGCAGGTTAAAATCGATTGCTCGGGGATCGATATATCGCGTCTAGTCTGGACGCGATGTATCGATCCCCGAGCGCGCTTACATCGATTCCGGAACTCCATCAACCCGAACGGAGTTCTGGAATCGACACTGAGAGACGCGGACATCGATGCCGCGCCGTCCAGACGGGTGAGTACCTTGATTTTAGAAATTCGACTTCAGCTACGTTATTCCCGTAGCTGAAGTTGCGTATCTAAAATCGATTTTAATACCTAGTCTGGACGTGGCCATAGAGGTGGGATTGGACAGAACCTTGGTCGCACCTTTCCAATGTACTAGCCAGCACTCCAGGGGACATACACTTTGCCTGATATAAACCAAGCACACTGTGCAAGGGGAGCCCAGAAGTCAGAGTTAGAGAGTTATGATCTGTTTTCTGGTCCGCTTCAGGAGCAGCTCAATTCACTGTTCCTTCTTCAGGGCTCCTGGCATGGCCACAATTTAGCCATATATTCTTAGGACCCAATCCTCCTCTTATTGACTCCTTAACACTGGGTCTAGTCTTGCTTGAAAAGTACCAAGTGATGAAATGATGTAAAATATGACAAGACCTAAAAGCAATCTTTGTGGCACCTGATTGGAAGTTTCTATATCTCTTTTAGAGCTCTTAAACTAAGCTCTCTGTTGCAAACTCATGGGAGCATGATCTTAAAAATCATTCTAGCTTGCCAGAGAGTGTTGCTATTTCTCACCTTCTAAAAGCAATTTGATCTTCTCCATGTTGCTCTCTAACTATAAGACTTTTCTGATGGGTTAAAGATGATTGTAGAAAATAACTTGGCACAGGGAAATGTAGCATAATTGGTAATTTGGCAGAAAAAAAATACAAAGACTTAACTTGTGACATTGTAGGGCAGCAAGTGCACTTCCCTAAAACATATAACCAAAATGGAGAGGCTTAAAGGTTTGGTTTTGTTTGTTTTGGTCTCACATACAACCACTTTTATTCTGATTTGCTATTTAAAATCTTATCCTCATGAAATTCATATTTCCTTCAAAACCTTTAATACCTTCATCCCAGTTGCACTGTTTCCTAGTATTTGTTAAACTGCTGGCCAAAATCCTCTTCCAGATTCTCCCAGAGATAAACTGGTGACAAAAGCAGTAGACAATGCTAGGTATAAATAGGCACAATATGTGCATATGTAGATTCCACAAAGAACTAACTGGCCTGAAAGATTAAAATACTGATTTCAAGAGATGAATGCTATAAATAAGTCTCTTCTGATTTCAGAATTTACAGGATCATATCTCTTAAGCTACAAGAGTTGGCATAGACATATCTGGCATTACTTATAATAATGTCAGTGACTTGTGTAATTTACCCACTGCCATTGTCATTGTTTCCTATGATTATAATGATTACAGTTAGGGCCTGAATATCCAAAGCGCCAAGCCCCCACATGTCCCATTTCTTTCAGATAGAGTTGTAGATGTTCCACACCTCTTAACATCAGCCCCTTAGGGTTGTTAGGACAGGCATACAAAAATTACATCATAGTAGCAAGGAAAATGAAACACATTACCAATCCTTTTGAAAGTAATATCGAAGATGTGAAAGATGGTGCATATGAAGGACCCTATAAAAGTAATTGCGCAGTAAGCCTATGCACACATCAAAAGGATCCAATGATCTCATATTACCTATGATTGTGAACCTGAAATAGTAGTGATGTCATCATAAGTATGCCCAGTGGTCTGTGATGGGATGGGATCTGACTTACTACAGAGAATTCTTTCCTGGGTGCTGGCTGGTGAGTCTTGCCCACATGCTCAGGGTTTAACTTTGGGGTTTAACTTTGGTTTAAAATTTGGGGTCGGAAAGGAATTTTCCTCCAGGCAGGGCCAGCTCTAGCCATTTCGCCGCCCCAAGCACAGCAGCACGCCGTGGAGGGTGCTCTGCCGCTCGCCAGTCCCACGGCTCTAGTGGACCTCCCGCAGGCATCCCTGCGGAGGGTCTGCTGGTCCTGCGGCTACGGTGGACCTCCCGCAGGCATGCCCTCCCGGCAACCAGCAGAGCACCCCCCGCTGCATGCTGCCCCAAGCATGCACTTGGCGCGCTGGGGCCTGGAGCCGGCCCTGCCTCCAGGGCAGATTGGCAGAGGCCCTGGAGGTTTTTCGCCTTCTTCTGCAGCATGGGGCAGGGTCACTTGCTGGAGAATTCTCTGCAGCTTGAGGTCTTCAAATTACAATTTGAAGACTTCAATAACTCAGACATAGGTTAGGGGTTTGTTATAGAAGTGGTTGGGTGAGATTGTGTGGCCTGCATTGTGCAGGAGGTCAGACTATATGATCATAATGGACCCTTCTGACCTTAACATCTATGAGTCTATGAGAACCTAGAGAGGCACATCACACGCCAAACAAGACATATAGTGTAAAACACAAACAGCCAAATTCTGCCTCCTATTACATCTGGTAGACACACCATACCCCTTCCATTTGACTTCAAAGTTGCTTCATGAGTGGAGGGCACAATTGGCCTGACAGTATTGAATGCTTGAATTATTATATCATTAGTAGTAGAAAAATTGCCGAGCAATACCTATTTAGGGCTAAAATGGTAGCATGTAACTACTGCCTTGCAGTAAGTGCATTAGGGAGATGCACTGCCCAGGGATAGAGCTTGAGGAAAGCTTCTGCCTCAGGGGTACCACTCCAAGTGTCTTGGTAGGAACTGTGCAAGTTATGCTGCCCTTTAAGTTGCTTCACCCTGGTGGACACAGCTCATGTCTCATACCAGCCATGTGACAGACTGGGGATATGTCTGTCTCAAATTGTGAACTCCACTCTTCAGAAAGTTGATTTTTGTACTGTGAACTTTAAAGTGCGACCTTCATGTTGTGTTATGCATCTTGTGGATTGTATCATTTGTGGTGGTGATTTAACACATAGTGGAAATCCTGTCTCTGAGAAGCTCTGATAGAACAATCAGGAGCTATCAGTGTTGAATGGCTCTTCCCTACTGGAACAATTGGTTCTTTTACCTATAGGCACATTTATTTGAATGGCTCTCTACACAGAAGCAAGAAAGTCTGCATAGCATAAGGATGCTTCTGAAACCCAGGACTCACAGTAGGGTGCAGAACAGACCAGGACATGCTGCATTCATAATTTTGTATTTTGCAAAGATTTATAACTTTCTAGTATGCTTTGTTAAATGCAAAGAGCCTGTAGTCCATGGGGTCTCAAACGGGGGATTGGGACCACTCGGGGGTCATGAGGTTATTACATGGGGGGTTGCAAGCTGTCAGCCTCCACCCCATACCCCGCTTTGCTTCCAGCATTTATAATGGTGTTAAATATGTAAAAAAGTGTTAATTTATAAGGAGGTTGCACACAGAGGCTTGCTGTGTGAAAGGGGTCACCAGTACGAAAGTTTGAGAAGCATTGCTGTAGTCAGTACTGCCAACTTCATATATTCAAAAATCACTAGGTAGTCTCACCAAAAATCATCAGATTAGCTTTAAAATCATGAAATTTATGTCAAAATAGATTTGCCTTCTGCTTTTTGTGCATTTAGGGTGCACTGGGATCACATTTCTTCACAGCCATGAAGGCTAGATATTTGCTTATTCTTTAAGAATGAAGGCTAAAATCATCACACATCCACTTGACTCCAAGAGCCGGGTCTTTAAGGAAAACAATGATTATCATAAGACTCACAACAAAATCATCAGAGATGGCAACACTGAGTAGTTAAATTCCTTTTCTAAGTTTTGCTTTCCTGACATGATGTCCCTGAAGGCATTAATTGAGATGCTCAGTGTGCTGATGCTGAGGTGGAACTTTGGAGGGAGTCACTGGGTTCAGAGTCTGACAGCCAGGCTGGGGATCCCACTGCTGAAGAAGAATGTCAGAGATGGGTTCTGTACCTTGGAGTGTTCCTGGGAGACCCAGAGCTAGGAACCATGACCAGTTACTACCCAGATCCAGGGGACTTAGAAGCACATTGGATCCAGCAGTTGGGTTCACTCAGAACAAAATAGGGTCCATTCTGAAGGGAGAACTGGGCCAAAGGAGCCATGTCTTCAACACCCCCTCCCTCCCCATCCTCTTTGGCATGATTGGGATCTCAAAGGTTCACAGAATGAGCAGTCCCTGCGCTCTACCAAGTGTGGGGACTAGAAATCCAAGTGAACCTTGAGCTGAACATTGAACATGAAGGGAAAGCTCCTTAAACACTCCTCCCACCAGCGTCAGTGCAACCATTTAGGTGACCTAGGCTGTTGCCTAGGGCTCTAGGATTGGGGGGGGGCGGCATTTTCTTCACGGCGACCATGGCGGCCGGATCTTCGGCCGCCCCAGTCACTGCTGGCATTTAGGCGGAGGCAGCTGGGGCAGGGGAGGGAGGGGAGGGCCGCCTGCAGCAAGTAAGGGGGTGGGGGAAGCATGCAGGGGACCTTCCCACCCCAGCTCACTTCTGCCCACCTCCTCCCCAAGCACGTCGTGGCTGCTTCACTTCTCCCGCCTCCCAGGCTTGTAGCGCCTAAGCTGATTGGCGCCGCAAGCCTGGGAGGCGGGAGAAGTGAAGCAGTGATGGCGTGCTTGGGGCGGAGGCAGAGCAGGGGTGAGCTGCTTCACTTCTCCCTCCTCCTAGGCTTGCGGCGCCAGTCAGCTTAGACCTGAGACTGCAAATAGCTGACTGAACACAAAAAAGACTGTGAGTAACAGCCAAATTCCCACTGCCAGTGACTACTTTGGTTACTTTATTTCATTCATTACTTTTTAAAATAGCATAAATACACTCAAAATTTGTGTCTGCAATCTAGAATCTGTGATGTAGCTGACAATTTTTCAAATTGCATGGGCTATTAGCATGAATTGTTTTTTGAAGTGTATATTATGTTTTCCATATATCAGCAATATTCTGAAAAATATAAAGCATTGGCCTAATATTATAAATGTTAATGCAATGTTAAGTGGTGGTGTATTACAAACACATTAAGATTTTTTTTCTAGCAACATCACTCTGAAATCTTGACATAATTTTGTTCCTGTGCCTTTTAAAATCCAGAAATTTTAACAAGTATATTAAGAGCTATAATATTGTTATCATTAACACCTGGTACATGTACAAACCTCTTATCTTTTCTCTTCTGATTAAGGCAGTACTTAAGGCCAATGTACTAGATAAAAGCTACCATACAATCCTTTTTAGTACAATGTGTTAAATATGCAAAATTGCTAAATTAAAATCACATATATGATGTGATGGCCATATTAATTTCCTCTCAGAATAATGTTATCCCCAAAGGAAAATTGCATTACCTTGTTTAGCTGTAGCAGAGAGAAGATATTAGAAAACTTGCACTGCTTTGTGCAGCAAAGGAACAGCTATTGTAATGGAGCAGCATTTTAATTTAAGTCAATTTCAGTACAGATATAGAAAAAGAAGACATTTATGCAAGACTCCAGGTAACCTACTAAATTTAAAATATAACAAAACTTACGGCAGGAGTGGGGAGTGAAGTGTGAGAAAGTCAACAGCCTTGTTCCACGCAAGTCAGCACATCCTCAACTTAAATTTCTCACCCATGTTCCTTTAAATTGTTAGTCCATCTCCTAAAAAATGTCATAACCATCCCAAATCCAAACCTCAGCCATCCCCAAATAGATCTCTTGCCAAACGCTTGGGGTTCTCAGCATGACCCAAAGATCAACACACTATGGATATTGTAGATGACAAGATGGAATTCATTATCACACGGGGATAAAGATGGTCTCTCAGTTAGGCAGCTTCCAAGCAATTTAGAGCTTTGTAGTTCAGAAGAATCACATAGAACTCCTGCTGGCATAGCACTAACATCATATGCTCACAGCAAGAAGTATCTCTTAATGTGAGGGTCACTGCTGTCTGTATCCCCTTGTTTCTAGGCTAATTTAGGTGCAGTGTTTACTAGAGTAGTAGTAGCAAAGGCAGGGCTGGCTCCAGGGCTTTTGCCGCCCAAGCGGCTGGGGCGGGGGAGAAGGAAGCTATAGGCAGCCACTCCACCATGCCACTTTCTTCGTTGGTGGCAATTCGGCGGCAGGTCCTTCCCTCCGAGAGGGACCGAGGGACCCACCGCCGAAGAGCCTGACCTGCTGCCCCTTCCCCTTGGCCGCCCCACGCACCTGCTTGCTGAGCTGGTGCCTAGAGCCGGCCCTGGACAAAGGCATGGATGATTGTAATAAAGGCTGTATGTTATAATGTTAGTGAAAGGATCAGTCTGGTCACTACTGCCCTAGGATCATCTAGCAGCAGCTGGTGTTTTACAAGGCACCCAATTACAAACTCAATTAACAAATGATGGACAAGTTAGAAGGGCTATTATCCTGATTGGGGAGCAATCTACCAGCATACTGTCAGTCTTCTCTGGGTTTGTGCTCCTCCATCAAGTCACTACTTGACTCTGAGACCAAGTGGAGAAAACTGAGCGTCATGAACACACTGGAAACTCTTCAACCTGTGCCTCCTAGTTAACCCTCCCAAAGTGGAATGTTGTTGAGCACACATGAAAGAGTCCTTAAGGTGACAAAGACCCATAATGCTCCTCTGGGATCTCTCTAAGAGAAAAAAATGATACTTACTTACATTTAGGCTCACATGCATCTGAACATCACCTAATGATCAGCTGTATTGAAAGCATCTGATAGCTCTACCGGCATAGACATGCAGGATGAAATCCTGGCCCCATTGAAGTTGACGTAGCAGAGCTTCATCTTTGAACTTTGTCCACTGCCAAAAGACAATCCCGCCAACACCAGCATTGCCATTGCCAAGAACTGATTCTCATTTAGGTTCCCTTTTTGTATGTTGTTTTTAAGATTCTGGCTTTTCTTAAAATTTAGACTTTTTTGCAAACTCACATTTTAATATCTATACAGCTAATTTTTTCTTCTAACGTATCTAGCTTTTTTCCTACTGTTAAAACTACAACCAACTGCAAAATGCAAATTCTCTTGATTCATGCAGACTTCATTTAAATTGTTTTTGCTGTATAACTTAACTACAAATGTTAATGTACTTTTTTAATTATGCACTAAATTACATAAATGGGTTGTTATACCTTACTTTGTCATAGATTTACTATTTAAAACATGTCCTTCATTTCAGAATGGTTATTTTTATGGCTGCCGCAACCCCAAAGTCAGGATATCTTTCTAAGGATGGCACCAACGAAAGTGGAAAAGTCATATGGGAGGGATTTTGTGACCCATGGTAGGAGACCCTGATATAAGGTGATCCTGAGAGGGTTTTTGGTAGGTGAGAAGTTGACTATTTTGGAGGAGGGTGAAAATGGATAGTTTTAAGAGAAGATGCGGGTCAGTAGGGGCATTTCCTGATCACCTCCACTAACTCATCCAGCCTCCAACATGCTTTTGATAGAAGTTTTCTAGTGCAGTGAGAGACCTGGGTTGGAGATTGAACTTCCCTCCCCGACCAGGAAAGAGAATGGAAAAATGATTTTCAGTATGCCTAATGATAACTGACTCCCAGAGGAAACTGCTGATGCCTTGCCTTCCATCGTTCAGGTATGGTTTGTTCCATGAAAGGGCTTTTGTGGAAGATGATAGGTTAGATTTGTGATGAGTGACATTTTTTAACCTATTCTGTTAACTGAACAAAGCTGTCATTACAGTGGTTGCCGTTAAGAACTCAACGTCTATCAACGGCTACCTCACAATGGTTTTTGTATTACCACAATTTTCCATAAATTTAGAAAAGGAAACAACTGTGGTGTCTCAGATATTGTGATGTGTTAATTTAAATGTGGCCAACTTCTTTGCTGTTTCTCAGCTCCTACTTCAACAGGGATTTATTCCACTAACTTTTCATTGAAATCTAGGCATCACAACACTATTATGGACTTGGTACTGGTACATTCAGCGTCCCAGAGGTGCATTCTGCAGAATGGCTGGACGTACCAGATACAATATGTTTGGCAGCAGTCACACAATATATTCATGAAGTCTTTTGAACTGGGAATTCTGGCATAATTGCATTGTTGTAAATACTTAAAAATGTGTAAGCCTAAATGCAAAGGGAATTGCATGCAGTACTTAGTGACAAATGTTCCATGCAATACACTAGATTTAGCTGCCCCACTTCCCTGATGCTCTATGGAATTGAATGGTTACATTTATGTGCATAGCAATGAAAATATTACATGCAGTGACAAGCTAAGGACTAATATCTCCCAAGTTTTATAATAAAAATATATTAAAGAGATAATCCTGTTGGAAACTTCCCACAGTCCTCTGCATGGTGGAGGACTGTTTGGCACAGTGAGAGCAAAGAAAGAGCTCTAGCCCTCATGACCAAGCTTCTTGTACCATTTCACACTGTGACAGTCCAGGAAACCCCGCCCTCACGTTCACTGGTTGAATGGGTCACGATTTGCCCTGCTCCTTTTTGACAAACGCAAGGGTAGGTTAGGGCGCGAAGCATGTTGACTCCTGTTTTCCTGAATGATCTACTGAGGGTGCTTCTATGATTTGCTGCAATTGATTAGGAGTAGGGAAAATGATACTCATTGACTTGTCTATCCTCTATGACGTTTTGCAATAGCCACTTCACCTTTTTCTTTGTTTGTGAAATATAGATTTAGCCTACTCCATATTCTACAGCTTGTAAAAGAGCTATTACTTGGTTGCTTAAACGGGGGGGGGGGAACACTAGGAAAAAGTACAGTTGTTTATGGGATTGATCATATCTACATGAATGTGTTGCACAGCCAACTAGTCAAAGGTCCTGCATTGGCTGCTGCCAAACTCTCCTAGCCCTGAATCAGAGTGTTGCATAGCATGCTAAGTTCCAGTGTAGTGCTGTCAGACTAATAACTTATTTTATATATGATTAGATTGTTAAAAGATATAAGATTACAATATCAAACACAATAATATGTTTTTAAAAAATGGAGGATACAGTCCTACAGTATTTAAAGTGCATTTAGAAAGTATATGAAAAGGGAACACTGACTATTTAACATGTATATTTCACAACAGATTATATACATGTAAGCAGTGTCAGGATAAGCTCTACACTGACATCTAGTGGAAAGAATTTCAGAGAGTGTATTTGCATAGGCACACCTACCCTATCCCAGACTGCCAAGCTGTGGGACTGCTTGGTGACAAATGACTCACCCTCAGTTGGGTGGTACTTGCTAGACAAGGGACATGGGTTCCAAAACCCAGAGAATTGAGAGAGGCTGGGGACAGATATCTGTGTCTGGTGGTGCAGTCTCCTTGTGGAGCCAGAAGCACCCGTTCTAGCCCCTCCTCTCTCCACTGTGGAATGTTAGAGTTGATTTTTTATTCCCTTAAGAATTTAAATACAGGTTACTGAGCTGAACTCACTTTGGGCTAATGGTGCACTAGCACTGGGGCTCCCCTACTAAGAGCTGAGATCAATAAGAGCTGAAAATCACTGAAGAGCTGAAATTACTGAGCTGAGAGCACTGAGTACTGTGCTAACTAGTGGGGAGCCCAAAGCTATACTGTGGAACAGAGCCACTGGCGGAGTGGAGCAGTTTGTGGGGACGGCTGGAGCGGATCACGGGACAGCTGGTGGAGCAGAGCGGCTGGCAGAGCGGAGTAGCTGTGAGACGGGTGGAGCGGCCCACAGAGCGAACAGTTTGCAGGGACAACTGGAGCAGCTCACGGGACAGCTAGTGGAGCAGAGCAGCTGGTGGAGCGGAGCAGTTTGTAAGGACGGCTGGAGGAGCAGAGTGGAGCGGCTGGTAAAGCGGAGCAGTTCGTGGAGAAGGCGGGAGCAGAACCCACGGAGAGGCAGGGCAGTTGGCCCCAGACACGTAAGATGCCCCTTTCTGCCCAGGCTGAGGGGGGGACCTCTGCAGATAGACTCTTGAACTTTGGGGCTGCACTAACCCAGGACAGAGACTTTTGGGATTGTGGGACTTTTGGGACTGTGGGTGATTTGGGGGGTTGCTGGACTCAAGAGCCCAGGAAAGAGGACACAGCCCAATTTCCTGGGGTGGGTCTTTGCTCACGGTTTGGTCTATGAACTCTAGTTGAGGAGTTTTTCCCAATTTAGTGTTTGTTGTTTATCTCATGTATTAAACCTTTTCAGCTACACCGAGACTCTGTGCTTGCGAGAGGGGAAGCATTGCCTCTTTGAGGCGCCTAGGGGTGTGTGTAAGATTTTCCCAGGTCACTGGGTGGGGGCTCGAGCTGGTTTGGCATTGGGTTATTGAACGGAACCCCTGGATACTGAACCCGGCCCTTGTTGCTGCAAACTCAGAGGGGCAGAAGGGTTACATACACTATTACAATCTAATGTATTTAATAACATATAATCTATAGTCTGTATAATAAAATTACTTAGCTCTTGTTTAGCACTTTAATCTGAAGATCTCAAAGCACTTTGCAAAGAAAGCTGCTGGTGGTGGTTCTTATCCTCAGTTTACGGATGAGGAAACTGAGGCTCAGATAGTTGAAGCGACTTGCCCAAGAAATTGGCAGAGCCAGGAATACAATCTCCTAGTATACCATTGGGGAGAAAATACTGGGTACTAAAAGGCTCTTTAAACTAGCAAAGAAAAGCATAACATGAAGCCAATGGCAAGAAGCTGAAGCCGCACCAACACAAATTAGAAAGAAGACACCGCTTGTTAACGGTAAGGTGATTAACCATTGGCACTAGCTACTGGAGTGAAGTGATTCTTCATCTCTTGATGTATTCAAATCCAGACTAGATGCATTTCTGGAAGATATGCTGTCAAGGTTTTTTCCCCACTTTGAACTTTAGCATCCAAAAAGTGGGGACTTGCATGATCACTTTTAAGCTTAATTACTAGCTTAAATTTAGTACGCTACCACCAGCCAAAATATAGTGTTTGGCACACTTCCTGTTCCCCCAAAAACCTTCCCTGGGGAACCCAAGACTCAAACCCCTTGGGTCTTAAAACAAGGAGAAATAAACCTTTCCCCCTCCCAGACTTTCCCCTCCCTGGGTTGCCTTTGGTGATATGGTTTATTTTCTGTTTGCCCTGGTGATATTCCCGTCCCTTGCTAATAGCTTTTTTCTTTTCTGCCACTTCCACTCATCTGGCTCCAATCTCCCCCGCCTCGGTTACAGTTTTGGGCTTCCCATCTAGAATGTACCTTTCTATTTCCTCAGGAACACCCTCTAAGAACTGTTCCATTTGCATTAGGAGGGACAGCTCGTCCAGAGATTTAACATTTGCTCCTGATATCCAAGCATTCCAATTCTTTCCAATATGGTAGGCATGTCGGGAGAATGACACATCTGGTTTCCACCTTAGGGCTCTGAACCGCCGACGGGCATGCTCAGGTGTTAGCCCCATTCTGAATCCGGCCTTGGTTTGAAAAAGTTCATAATCATTCATGTGTTCCTTAGGCATTTCAGCCGCCACCTCTGCTAAGGGTCTACTGAGCTGTGGCCTTAGCTCTATCATGTACTGGTCTGTAGAGATGTTGTACCCATGGCAAGTTCTTTCAAAATTTTCTAAGAAGGCCTCAGTGTCATCACCTGCCTTGTAGGTGGGGAATTTTCTGGGATGGGAAACAGTACCTGGAGAAGCGTTGTTAGGGTTGGCTGGAACATCTGGCTTAGCCTTTGCTAATTCCAGGGCCTGCTGGTGGGCCTCCCTTTGGATCTCCAGCTCTTTTTGTTTCCTCTCTCTCTCTCTCTCTCTCTCCTGTGGGCAGCCTCTTTGGCTTGTTCTTCTCTTTTGTGGGCTGCTTCTTCCCTGGCTATTTCTGCCTTAATTAGTTCCATCCGTTTCTTATGTTCGTTGTCTCTCTCTGCTGCTTCTAGTTTTGCCAATTCCTGTTTAACGGCTTCCTTGGAACTCATTGTTCCTGCTTTCTTGTGCTGGCCACCCCCTCTGCAGCTTACTGACTGCTTAGTTAACAGAGATTTTCTAACTAGCTATGTCCGAGAGGTAGAAAGACAGAAAACAATTCACTTGTAAATGCCTTTTGCTGGCTGTCTGCTGGCTCACAGCTTGAGCCCCCTCTTAACAAAGACCTTGTTAAAAAACTTAACACTTCTGCCCTCAGACTGCTTTCCATACAGCTAGAAAGGAGAGGAAAAAAAACTCACTGGCTTTGGTTCTTAAACTCAATCCCACCGCTGTGCCACCATGTCAAGGTTTTTTTCCCCACTTTGAACTTTAGCGTCCAAAAAGTGGGGACCTGCATGATCACTTTTAAGTTTAATTACTAGCTTAAATTTAGTACGCTGCCACCAGCCAAAATATAGTGTTTGGCACACTTCCTGTTCCCCCAAAAACCTTCCCTGGGGAACCCAAGACCCAAACCCCTTGGGTCTTAAAACAAGGAGAAATAAACCATTCCCCCTCCTTTTTCCCCCCCTAGACTTTCCCCTCCCTGGGTTGCCTTGGGAAGCTATACAGATCCAAACTCCTTGGGTCTTAAAACAAAGAGGAATTAACCATTCCCTTCCTTTCCCCCCCCCCCCCAATCCCTGGTGAGTTTAGACTCAATCCCTTGGATTCCAAAACAAGGAAAAATCAATCAGGTTCTTAAAAAGAAAGCTTTTAATTAAAGAAAGAAAAAAGTAAAAATTATCTCTCTAAAATCAGGATGGTAAATGCTTACAGGGTATTCAGATTCATATAGACTAGAGGGACTTCCCCCGCACCCCCAGCCTGAGATTCAAAGTTACAGCAAACAGAGGTAAAAATCCTTCCAGCAAAATACACATTTACAAGTTAAGAAAACAAACATAAGACTAATCCGCCTTGCCTGGCTAGTACTTACTATTTTGAAACATAAGAGATTGATTCAGAAAGATTGAAGAAAACCTGGGTATACATCTGGTCCCTCTTAGCCCCAAGAGCGAACAATGAACAAAACAAACAGCACAAACAAAGACTTCCTTCCGCCAAGATTTGGAAGTATCTTGTCCCCCCATTGGTCCTCTGGTCAGGTGTCAGCCAGGTTCACTGAGCTTCTTAACCCTTTACAATTAAAAGAGACATTAATCCTTAACCATCTGTTTATGCAATATGCTTTAGGAAAACTCAAGTTATGCTTTCATCAATCTGGGTGAAATTTAATGCCTTGTGATATACAGGAGGTCAGACTAGATCTAATTGTCCCTTCTGCTCATAAACTCTATGAATCTATGGCTTTCCTATGTGGACCCTGAGCAAGTCATTTAGGGACAATGAGTCTGTTACATTTACTCAAGCTTCCTACTTTCTTACTCCAAAAACAGTCTCACTGAAGGCAATGAGTTAGTCAAGGGGTCAAGTACTACTCACTGTGAATAGCTGTTCACTTCCCCATAACTCTGTACCACTGTATAAAATGAAAATAATACTTCCCTGCTTCAAAGAGAGGTTGTGAGGATGCATTAATGCTTTTGAGGTTCTCAGTTACTATAGTGATGGAGGCTGTAGAAGCACATAGGCCCCAATTCAGGAGAGCATTTAAGCATGAGTCTAAGTACTTTCCTTTTTCCCTAGAAAAACCAGACAGACACACAGGCAGAGATTAGGTTATGTGAAGATAAAGGATCAGACAGGAGCTCTGTGGCAAGACCAACAATAGAAATCAGATCACCTGACTTCCCTAGGTGTGCTTGTATTTATATACAAGTATTCTGAACATAGCCTGGAAGTGATCTGAAATCCTGTGGAAAACATATGTGCAGATTCACAATTGTCCTTCATCATGCAGTACTTCAAATTGTGTTTCAGAGCAGTGGGTAAGGGAGGTTTTGCACCTAGTGAATATTTTATTACTATGCATCTAGCACCAAGTTCATAATTGGCATAAGGAAATAGAACTCTTACTGACTTCAGTGGGTGATTTACTTGCTTATCGGGGGGCTGAATTTGTCCTCTAGAGTTCCAGAAACTCACTTTTCCAATATTCCACTTTACTGGCTTCAGTGGAAGTTGTGCACTAATTACTGTAAGAGACAAAAACAGAGTGAGACTTGCATTATTTAAAATACCAACTGCGATAGTTTCATGAGTGTTTTTGTGGGGGTGGGGCCCTAGGGATCTTTCTAGCCTCCAGCAAGAAGCCTGAGAGACAACAAAACATCAGAATAAACAACAGTCTCTCTTTCCGACTTCCTCGGAAACAGTAACTTGTTCTGGATGGCTGTCCTGCTATGTCTATTTCTATCTCTTTCAACTGGGTCATGAAAAAAATTATGTAGGCATTTCTAGCACTTTGGTTTATTAATACGGCTTGCTGTAAAGAATCTGTTTCTCATTTGATCAGGGCAGTCTCTTTATATCTTGCATCTTTCAGAACCTAAATGTCTGACACAAAGCATTTTATCCTTTTTCTACCCAAAATGGGCACAAAAAAAACCCCTTTTCAATAAAGGTTCACAAACAATTTTCTCCTGATATTCTATTTGCTAAGTTCATTGTGATAGTGTCACTAGATTTAAGACAGAGTGAAATCCTGGCCCCGTTTAAATCAATGGCAAAACTCATATTGACTTCAGTGAGTTCAGCATTTCAGCCCTACTGTACTAAACTTGTTCTATGCTGTGACTGCAAGGACTAGTGCTGAGAAATAAGATTAATGTCCCATGGGAAATTCTGATAATTCAACATTTCTTTTTATTCAAATACGGGTGAAACATTGGAATATTTTAATTTTTCATAGAAGAAAGATTCTGAACAATTTTGATTCTGAAAAGTCAAAACATTTAGTTATGACACTTCCGATAAAATAAAGCATTTCAGCATTCCAAATAGAAATTATTCCCTTCAGTAAATGCTTCATTTGAGTCAGTTCAGAATTAATCTACATTTCCCTTTTAACTGACACACCCCCCCATTACAGTTGTAGTTCAGGAACTTAATTCCCTCTCTCCCCACCACCACCATTCTATGGACTGAGTCCTAGCAGGACTATATATCCCGTGATGCACCACCTAGCTTTGTCAGAGGGGAGTTTGCATTGAATTATGAGAAATGTAGTCTTCCAAGAACCCTGGCCTGTAAAAGAGAATTGGGACCAGAATTACAACTTCCATGAGGCAATGTACCGCAATAGGCAGTGCAGTTAAATATTGATCTGACATGAAACACATGTTTTGGATCAGTTCAACAAAACAAAATGTTCCAATTCAGGCTGAACCAAGCCAAAGCAAAATATCATCTTTTGTTTTTTCTGCAAGAAAATCAAAAATATGCAGCAAAATTGAAATTTTGTACAAATTGTATTTTCTATCAGAAAATCATTCTGGTGAAAAATTCCCCACCAACTCGAAGTAATGTTTTTATAAAAAGGAAATGCTTTAACAGTACATGCTACTCCTGATTTCTGTGACATTATGCTAATATAGGGCCTTGTTCTACATGGTGCTGAGCTTCTATCACAGTATAATTCCAAAATAAAGTTTAATTATTTTAATTGGAATAAAAAACATGATTTTAAAATCATGCTTCAGGGATATGATCCAAAGCTTACTAAAGTCAAAATAAAGTCTCCAGGTAATTTCAGCAGGTGTTGGATTATGTGCGAAGTCAGCAGAAATGGCCAGGCACGAGTAAATGAATAGGAGTGGGGCGGGGGGAAGGCAGGGACTTCACCATACCAGGTATCATGTAGCCTTGACTCCTGTTTCTTTTTGGTTAAGGTTAGGGAGAGAGCTTGAGAATTACACACTTTGTAAACCACGTGATTAAGCCCATCCCTGTTCACTCAGCACTCAGGCATCCTTAGCAGACTACTCACATGAAGTTCAATAGTACTACTAATGTGCTTAACGTTAGGCACATGTGTAACTGCTTTGATGAACTGGAGCCTAACTGAGACTATAGGACAGGCATTATGAACAAACTACAAGATGCTTTCTGTTATCCAAAACTAAAAGACCTCAATTCTAGCCTAACAGCTGCAAGTTCCTTTATTCATGTTTATACAAGGAACTGTGTAACAGCTCTTTGTGTTGGATCCTATGCACAGAGGAAAAATAAAACAGCAGAAAAGGAGCAATATGACAGCTAGAGCAGTTTATGGGTATTTTGTCTAGCTTGTAAACAAAGAGCCAGATCCTGAGATTCGTTTTGAGTGCAGAACTCCCACTAAAATTCAAGTTTCGGTGTCTCATCCTCTTCTTAGTGTCTCTTTTTTTTCTTTTCTCTTTGTTTCCTTGAGTATGTTTCAGACCAGTTGTGCCTACTTGAAGAGTAAATTAGACAAAATGAGCCAAATTCTGCACTGACCTCCACTTCCATTGACCTCAAAGGGACTACATACATCATGCCTCTCCTGCTTTAGGTCCCTTCTTTCAAAAAGACTAGAACAACTAGTCATCTCATTTAAAGAAATACCAACACAGTAGGCCGGGGCAGGGAAACCATCTCTATCCAACAATCATGGAATTAAACAGATAATTCGTAAGTTCTATGCTCAGTCACTTATCAATTGATTCATCAACTGCACCCCCATCCCTCACCTGTCTGTGAGCCCATGCCTTGCTGTGAAAACCTCACCTTTCAGGGGTTGGCCCACCAATAGGAGAAGCTCCAGCAGGGCTCCTCCACTACAGGCCCACTGCTAGGGAACCAGAGGGGTAGCCAAGCAGTCTCATCCCTAGAATCGACTTTTGTGACTTCTGAACAGTTGGCCCTGTCTCACCTGCACATGTTGGGGACTCTGCAAGATCTGGAACCTAAAATGCCTCCTTCTGCAAGGGTAAATCCTACTGGTAGAAAAATATTGAGGAAACTGTTTCCCATGGCCCTCTCCTGGAGGAGGGGATACTCTGGCCCAATAATAATAATTGCAAGAAGTGTAAGCCAGTGAAGAATTTAGCCCACTGTCCTTTTCATAACTCTTCTTATGAGTATAACTCTTTCCTTGCTGGTGAATATACCTGCAGCTCAAGGAGTTTATCGAGATAAGGAACATGTGACCAACGATCATTGATCCTGATCTATCAAAGCACTACAGCGTGCACTCACTTAGGCAGGTGAATAGTTCCACTGAAGTCACTGGGACAACTCACCTCGTTAATTATGCACATGGTAAAGTGCTTTGCTGAATCTGGGTTGTAGAGATTGTGAATTGGTTTGACCACATGAAGGGTGAAATCCTGGCTCCATTGAAGTCAAGTGAGGGCATTGCCTTGGCTTCAGTGGGGCCAGGTTCTCACCCATTGTAACTATGTTTAATATTTGTAGTGAACATTTCATGTTGTTAGGCTAACAGTCCCAAGACTAGTATAGCTGCACCTTCAGATACAGTATGGCAATAAGGTTATTTCCCTCCTTCCCCGCCCTCCCCCCAATTCCCTACTTGTTTGGTTCTGACTACAGGTAATTGTTTTGTTCTTAGAGCAATTTAGTCCTGAAAACACTTTTCCAAAATATATTTACATTTTCTTTAGGGTTTTGAGTCGCTGCTACTTTAATAGAAAGTGTTAGTGACAAGTACACCTGTACACCATTTTAGGTAATGCCATTAAATGCAGCAGTGCCAAGTTAGCAAGCATGTAATTTCCTAAGGCAAATAGATGTGTATGTTCTTTTTCAGACTGGATGATTATGTTGCACTCTGTAAAGACATTTTAGATCAGTAAGAATGTCTCCTCAGGGAATCATAGTGATAACTACTTTTGACAAGTAGTAATAACGGAAGTTTAGTCCAACCATGAAATGAGACTCATGCTGCAGCTGGGCTTACTGGTAGTGGACTGCAGGGGCACTATAATTATATATCATTCCTCTTAGTGATGGCACATCTGCCTTCACTCGGTGTGTACTTGTGAATTCAAAATTGGCTGTTGCATAGTGTCATGCAAAAAAGCAGGGTACTGATTTGAAAGGTTCAAACAAGAGGATTCTTTTAACCTACTAGTAGCTGAGATTAAAATCACACCTTGAAGTAATTACATTTACTGTACAGGCACTGTCAGAAATACAAAAAAAGATGTTCACAAAGCCTGTGTGTTTGACTGTATTGATTTACATTATTGGTATCCAAGTGCTAGCACATAGCAATCAACTTGGTCATTAAAAGGAGTTATAGAGAGCCAGAAAAAAAACCCATCGTAATATTTCAGTGTGAGCCTTTGCTATCATTATAACATTCTTTCAGTAGGTGATGACACTGAACCATCAAAAGTAATCATTATATATTGACATAACACCATGGTGCGGCAATGTTCTTCCTTCTACAGAATAACTTTGTCCATCCAGTATTACAGTGGACATCATTAAAAGTGAATGCTTATCAACAGTTACCCTATAACAATGGCTGAGAGAGTGAAATTACTTCTTGTTCTTACAACAGGAAGTAAAGGCCTGCCCCAAAGCTCATGGAAGTCAATGAAAAGACTTGCATTAATCCTTAGCTTTGTATCATAGAATATTAGGGTTGGAAGAGGCCTCAGGAGCTCATCTAGTCCAACCCTCTGCTCAAAGCAGGACCAACACCAACCAAATCATCCCAGCCAGGGCTTTGTCAAGACGGGCCTTAAAAACCTCTAGGGGTGGAGATTCCTCCACCTCCCTAGGTAACCCATTCCACTGCTTCACCACCCTCCTAGTAAAATAATGTTCCCTAATATCCAACCTAGACCTCTCTCACTGCAACTTGGGATCATTGCTTCTTGTTTTGTCATCTGCCACCACTGAGAACAGCCTAGCTCCATCCTCTGTGGAACCCCCCTTCAGGTAGTTGAAGGCTGCTATCAAATCCCCCCTCACTCTTCTCTTCTGCAGATTAAATAACCCCAGTTCCCTCATCCTCTCCTCGTAAGTCATGTGCCCCAACCCCCTAATCATTTCCATTGCCCTCCGCTGGACTCTCTCCAATTTGTCCACAGCCCTTCTGTAGTGGGGGGCCCAAAACTGGACACAATACTCCAGATGAGGCCTCACCAGTGCCAAATAGAGGGGAATAATCACTTCCCTCGATCTGCTGGCAATGCTCCTACTAATACAGCCCAAAATACCATTGGCCTTCTTAGCAACAAGGGCACACTGCTGACTGATATCCAGCTTTTCATCAACTGTAATCCCCAGGTCCTTTCCCGGCTCACTGCTGCTTAGACAGTCGACTCCCCAGCCTGTAGCGGTGCATGGGATTCTTACTTTCGAAGTGCAGGAATCTGCACTTGTCCTTGTTGAACCTCATCAGATTTCTTTTAGCCCAATCCTCCAATTTGTCTAGGTCACTCTGGACCCTATACCTACCCTCCAGCCTATCTACCTCTCTCCCCAGCTTAGTGTCATCTGCAAACTTGCTGAGAGTGCAACTCATCCCATCATCCAGATCATTATTAAATATGTTGAAGAAAACTGGCCCCAGGACCAACCCCGGGGCACTCCGCTTGATACAGGCTGCCAACTAAACATCAAGCCATTGATCACTGCCTGTTGAACCCGACAATATAGCCAGCTTTCTATCCACCTTATAGTCAATCACCAAATCCCTACTACTTTAACTTGCTGGCAAGAATACTGTGGGAGACTATCAAAAGCTTTGCTAAAGTTAAGATATATCACATCCACCACTTTCCCCATATCCACAGAGCCAGTTATCTCATCATAGAATGGCCTCCAGTCTTGATCTAAAGACATTAAGAAAGGCAGACTCCACCATTTCCTTTGGTAGTTAGTTCCAATGGTTAATCATTCATGGTTGAGAATGTAGTGACTAATTTCTAATTGAATTTGTCTGGCTTCAGCTAGGTCCTTGTTATGCCTTTCTCTGTTAAACTGAAGAGCCCTTTAGTATCTTGTATTTTCTCCTCATGAAGGTCCTTATCTAAGGTGATCAACTCAGCTCTCAATCATCTCTTTGATAAGATAAACAGACTGAGTTCTTTAAGTTTCTCATTGACAGCCCTTTTTAGTTTTATTTTTCAGCCATCAAACCATTTTAGTAGCCGTTTTCTGCAGACTCTCCAAAATATCAAGGTTCTCTTAAATTGTGAATACTGAAGCTGCACACAGCATTCCAGTATCTGCTCACCAATGCTGTATTTTCCTTTCAGGTCACAGTAAGCGGAAATAGCTCCAATAAAGGGAGGAACAGCAAGGGGTAATAGGTCAGAATTAAAATTTGACTAGTTCTAGGCTTTTTCATTTAGGTTTTTGTGTGTGTGTATGTGGTGGTGGTGGTGGTGTTTTTTAACTGTCCTATACCAGGTGTAAAGATGGTCCTAGATTACAACCACCATTGTCTAATTTCCTTTCTTTTAGACATTTGGCTTTTTTTTTTTAATTTATTTTTGTGACTACAGTGTTCTCATAATATTACTTTAAATGACTGCATAGCTATTTACAACTGTCATTCTATCTTAATGTTTTTGTTTTGTTTTTTAAAGGAGTATCTTAATGAAGTTTTAGGACTAAAACTAAACACATTTATTTTGCATTTGTTTTTTTTTCCCTAGTTCATTATATGGTAAATAGCTATAGAATAAATACAAGCTTAGATGCAAACTAGAAAAAATGTCTAATACAGCAAAAGTATCCTTTACGTGAGTATGTTTAGGCCAAATTAGGAGGTAATTATGATTTTTTTTAATGGGTGTGAACAATGAGAGTGATTTTTCTAGGCAATGAGTCTGTGTGTTATTCAGACTTAGAACCACATAAAGCTAAATTTTCTGAAGAAGCTATAGACTTTTACTGGTGCTGGAATGCTTGTAAAAATCCATACAGGAAGCACAATTTTTCATTTAAAAATAAATAAGTACTGAATAGCCTGCAGTAAACATACCTAAAGTCAATGGAGTAATTAAAAAATAAGAAAACGATTATATCTTGATAAGCTGAAATAAATAGATTTATACAAGACAAAGCATGAAACTGCTAAGAAACAGTTTATTCAATGTATTAGATAGGCCAGACTACAGCTTCATTCATGCATAGGCCACAGGTTCGTTGTGCATACAAACTGCATACATATGGTGGAGAGTGTCAAATTCAGGATTTCCTGAACCATGAGCTAAATTATGTGTTAATTATTACTACTAGTAGTATTTATATGGCACCAAGAGTGTGGTTTAGTTCATTGGAGACACATAAGAATGTGGAGCTTGTATGCTGAGCTTGAGTTCAGCAATTGAGTCCAAACAAATAGTCCTTTGCACTCACGTAAATGCAGTTAGACAAAGGAGGAGTTTTGGATGCAACAATCAAAGGAGATCAGATTGAGGAAAAGAATCTCTATTCAGGAATGCACTTAAGCACAATTCTAACTTTAAATATGCTTATAGGATGTTCTAAATAAGGATAAACTTAATCATGTGCTTAGGTGCTTTTCTGAATTAAGGCCTGACTGAGCAATGGAGCTTAGCATGTAAATTTTGGTGCTGTATCTTTTTATATAATAATGGGTGAAATTATGGATGAGGAATGGGTAAAATCATTAGCAGAGTGGGTCAGAACAGAAGGAAGAAGAAGCGGTGATGAGAGACAAAAGTGTAAAAGACAGAATAATCATGCTACTTGAACAGAATGGGCTTGAGGGGGGGACTGCTGACTAGGCTAAAATGAGTCACTCTAGTAGCTCAAACAATAGAGAAAATGTGTGTAGATCTGAAGAACATTTGTTTAGAATGGAGTAGCAATGACCTCCAGAAGTCAATTCATCTGTCACTCGCTGCAGAATATTACTTAACATCAGTTTCTTTACATGAGCTGGTCTTCTGTTTGCACTTTGCACTGCAGTATTAAACAAATTGAGATATTCCTGCAGTTCAAGAAATGTCAAGAGATCTCTTCTTTGATTTTTGAGGAGTGTTTCTTTGGTTTTGCATGCATAAATATTATTAATCTAAGAGGTTTATTATTCAGCTGAAAAAATACTAACAATAAAAGCACCCCAAAGCCATATAATATATGTGAGAGACTTGAATAGAGTTGGTTTGAATGGGAGAGATTTGTACACTGTAGTTAAAAGCATTGCCTGTGTGTTAGAGAACTGTTCTGGATACAAGGCAATAAATAGAATAACTTACAAGACCTTTTCCATCTCTAACATTAATGATCCTATGAAGCAGTCTTATTTACAAAGAAGATAAATTAAGGAGTGAGCATCAAAAGTATCCCCAAGAGATCATAAAAGAAGAGAAGTAACTAAAAGTTACAAGATCGCAAGACAAAAGTGGGGATGGATTATTTATGTTCCTTACTGCATTAAGTGTTTTATTTCTGGGACATCTTAAAGTTGAGTGACTCATCTTTAGAAAAAAAAGGTTTTCTCCTTTTTAGCTTGTTTGAGTCTCATGAAGAAGTTCTACTTTATATGAAGTATCAGGATTTAAAAATTTTCTATTGACGTCAATTAACATGATGATTGTTTTTGTCTATTCTGAATGTTGTAAAGTCTATTCTTCTTCAGATAAATCATCTAAAGTCTTAGCTATTTGAAACCCAAGATATAACTAAAAGGATCTTCCAAAAGAATACTTGAGAATATTTATGACACTGATTAACAGCCAAAGTTAATTCCCCTCCCCCCAGTCTTAAGGTACCTGGTGTGCAATGAACACAGGACACAATGCACAACCAGAGCTATCCGAACCAGGGCATAAGAAGTCCCAGTCACCTTGTTCAGAAGTCATTATAACATTTCCATATGTTTGTTTTTCAATTTGGCTATTGTTTCCTCTTATGACACCAGCTTAAATCCACAAAATAACACTGGTGTATGAAATGTACACAGGAGTTGGGAGTAATATTGTGTCCTAATAATATCAACAGCTGTCTTCCAACATTTCACAGTGTAATAATGAACCCATTTGGAGAGAGGAAAAAAAAAAGAGTTGAACATACACAAATGACAAATTCAATGTGACCATCAGGCAATCCATTAGATCGCCATAATGCTCACAGCTGGAAATGTGTTGAGAGATGGCATTTGATATCATCATTGTTAGCTTTCATATAATGCAATATTTATTACAGTAAGAGAGGAGGGGAGTATTTTTAGCTGCATCTTGAGTAACTTATCTCCATGGCAACCCCTTACTTGCCTGCACTGTTGCTGTTACATAGAATGTTGTCACATTAATAATAAATGTGACACATCTAACACATTTAGCTGCTGATTGGCTTACAGTCATGGATTTTTATTGTTTTAGTTGCAAGATTTGCAAATCTTAGAGTTTATAAGAAACAAAATGAATGAAACCTGCTTAAAACACATTGCCTTGGAATTATGTTAACTCACTGAGATTTCAGCAATATTTGTAATGTCTTGTTTGTGTGTGGGTTTTAGTGCCATTTTAAGATGCTATGGAAGTCAATGATCAAATGCTGTTAGGAACCTGGCAGGTGTGTAATAACTTTATTTAATAGATTTGTAAGGATAAAGAAATGTCATGTATGTAAAATTGTTTGAGGAACCTCAGTGACATATTTGAGAAATGGCACTTTCAGTAACAGAACCTAGACATGAGCAGAACTCCAAGTGAGACCCCACGCTTCCCAATCATCCACTCAGTTACATTTAAAAAACACAACAAATGCTTGGTTATTATATTTGGATATAAAATTTTGTAACTGCTAGTTACAAAAATAAAAAGTCAAGAAAGAATGTACATTGGACTTCAAGTTAAAATGGTCATGACTTCTCTTGCCAGAGTTTCAGCTCTGAGCCATTCCATCCCATTTGCTTGCAGAAGTTCATGTATTAAGACTTGGATTTCACCTGTTTGGCTTTCTGTACAGAACAAGTTAGAGCTGCTTCTACTGATCTTAAATTCCACTAAATGTTATAAACCATCCCAAGTATGGTAACTATTGGTTCTTACAAAAACACACTGTGTGATATTTGAGTCATATAGAAAGAAAAAATCAGGGATAAGCAAGGGCAATTTTGTAAGAATCTAAATGAAAGTTTGCTTGTAAGAGGTAGAAAGACAAAGTCAAACCAGTAAAGAAATGGGTGGAACTTTCTAGAAAGATTATAATGTATATTACAGCCAATAGATATCAATAGATCATCAGTCCAGAATGACATAAGGATCCAGTCTTGCAAACGTTTAATTCCATTCTTTTCACTAGGATTATGCATGTGGACTGGTGTAAATAGTCACATCTCACATCCGCTTCCTCTGCTCCTATCTGTCTCTGGAGGAAATCTCAGAAAACAATGGAAGTTCAACACCCACATTGAATCGGATCCCCACAACCCACCATTGCCTGTTTATCACTTTTGACTCCAGCCCTTGCCAATCTCTCCATTAATCACCTCAATTCTAATTCCAGCCACCATACTAATTTACCTTGGTCTCTCCTTCCCCCACCCCACCATTCCTCACTCTCACCATGAACATCTCCTTTTTCCTCTGGCTTATTCCCTACTGCCCTTGAATCCTCATACTAAAAAAAAAAAAAACCTCTTGAGCCAACCCTCTCTCTCCCTCTGTTGTCCTATCCTTCACCTTCACATTTAACATTTACAACTGTTGCATTAGCTCCCTCCCATCTGCTCACTCAGGGAGTCACTCCAATCTGTGTTTCACTCCATTCCACTGAAACCACTCCCACTAAAGGCTTGAAGAACCAATTCCTGGCAAACTCTGAAGGCCTAGTTTTGATCCTTCTTGGTCTTCCTGTTACCTTTGATACAATGGATCACTCCCATCTTCCTTGCAGTTATCCCTTGGCTTCTTTTTTCATTTGTTTGCCCTAGTAATGTACAAACCCAAAGGCTTAAGGGCTCATTTTAGTCTCAGCGAGCCCCGCCCCACCACACCTGCAGCAAATGCTCCATCTGCTGAAGGAATTTAAAGGCATTGAATTAGTTCAGTAGATGAGCAGATCTGCAGCCCATAGCTAGAGCAGCATGAAACCTAAAGGCTCTGATGCAGCTGCCCAAAGGGGCCCTTCGTGAGGGAAAAGAGGACCCTCCACAGATACAAGCAGAGAGGGAATTATCTTGTAGCCCTGGACAGTGGCAACTCCCTCGTTTCTTTTTATTTGGATTTTTCCACCAGGCCAAGGCCTTAGACTGAGGTGACCCCAGGGGGGGAGACGAGAGGAAGAGGCCCAGGGAGGACAGCCTTAAGTAGCCTTGGTTGCCAGGTTACTGGTATCCCAAAGGGCCCTGGAACGGACGCTGGTGGAATGGGAGGGCTTGGGTTCCCCTCCCCACAATTCCCTTGGCAGTCCGGGGTTGTGTTCATGACCACTAGGCCACGACTTCTGAACCAGACCCTGAGTGGAGACCATTACAGTTCTCCTAAATGTCTGACCATTTTCTGGCATCATATAGCACTGGTCTGCATCTCTGACTTGATCTCCTTCCATGTGCCTTCTAAAAACCTGTGCCCTTCAACAAGACAAAAAAAAAAATAAAAGACACTAGTAAGTTTACATAATTGTCCAGCTTTAAAAGAAAAATACTCAACTATTAATGAAGTAACAAAAAAAAGTAAATAACGATGATTCATTAAGATTAAATTATTTAACATGTATAACAAGTTTTAATGTCAGAATTTTCACCCATTAACTCCAAATCAATATCATAGCATTGGTGTCTAGATGCTATAATTAAGAGTGTTAAATAATTCTAATAAACATAGATTCTTGAAAGTGGGATTTAATAACTTCTGAGCTCTGCAATCAATGGGAGGCTTCCCTTTAACTTCAGGGGACTTTGGATCAAGCCCTTAGTGATAAGGTTGGAAGCCAGCAAAAAGATTCTTAGCCTAGACAGCAATTTTTGTTGTAAAAGGGGGGAAAACACAAATCTTTCTAATTATTTTTGTCTAAACATAAGCAAAAAACAATTGTCTTGAGGAAAATAAATTGATGACATTTATAAAGGAGCTAATAATACCGAAAGCCTAAGCTAGTGAACACTTGCAACACTAGTATTAATGCAGTTCTTTGGAAAATCCTGATTCCCAGGAATTGAGGATTAATTTGAGATCTTCTGTGATTTGGGCCAGGGTTCACTGTCAAGACAGACTTCTTACTAGTCTTATCTTTGATAGAAAGACATGGCAGATCCTTGGAATCCAATATTTCTTGTATTTCGGGCCTATGCTGTGTTCAAGACCTAACTCCTGGTGCTTCAAGTTTCTATAGTGAATTTGTTTTTGAATATTGGAACCCGTTTGGCAGATTCTGCAGAGAGGTGAAGAAATGAACATGGAGACTAAATGATCCTCTCACACCAAGGGGTATTGCTTCACCTTTATCTGAAGGGATGATTGGCCAAGAAGTGTGGCTGTTTTATACGCATTTTGCACAGTTGCAATTAACAACACAAAGTTCAAGGCAGTGAAGAGTCAAAGTGGAAGTGCTAAGCTAAAAGTTCACAAAATGGAGTGAGGAGGGGAAATCTCTCTACACACTTTTGATCCTCATTGTTTATCTGCTTAGGGCAGCCAGAATTTGTCTGCTTGGGGTGCTACATTTTGAAAAGCAGAAAGGTGAGTTACTAATTGAATAGCTAATGTTTCAAAAGTTCTATGAATATGAAAATTGTTGTATAACTGTTCTTTTTAGGCTGATTAGAACCTTCCCATTCATGGTCCCTCTCTGCTGGATATAGAGCTACATCAAGAGTTCTCAAACTGGGGGTTGTGACCCCTCGGGGTCATAAGGTTACTACACGGTGGGGGGGAGCTGTCAGCCTCCAACCCAAACCCTGCTGCGCCTCCAGCATTTATAATACTGTTAAATCTGTAAAAACATGTTTTTAATTTATAAAGAATGGTCTCACTCCAAAGGCTGTGTGAAAGGAGTCACCAGTATAAAAGTTTGAGAACCTCTGAGATACAGTCAGTAAATTAACTGTTATTTTGATAATGAATCTTTCATGGATGGATTTATTAATAAGCACTACTGATGTAATCTGGAACCTCATGGGATGGGGGGAGCTATGTTATATTTAGCGTTTAGATGTTTGTGGGAAATTAACATAGCTGCCTCACTTTTAGACACTTGGGATCATGGGAGTCTTAAACAGCTAGACTTAAGGGAAGCAGCCTGTGTCATCAGGGCCTGGTCATATAACCATTGACTTCACTGGGGCCAGTATCTGGCACTCGGAGTTTAGGCTAAGCTTCTTGCTGAAAATAGGGATTCTTCCTCACTTCATATAAGATTCTCCCTCCATTATAAAAGGACTTCTTGTCTGTTTTCTGTTTGTGACAGGTTTCTGTGATGTTTATCCTGAAGTCGTGTCCCCCCCCCACCCCAAAAAAAAGCATCACTGTTTTTGAGGATACCCGAAATATAGCTGCCTTTATCATCCATGGAGATTTGTTTCTCAGTTTTATACTTAGAAAACTTAAAAGACTAAAAACAAAAATTTGTTCTGATGTAGTGTTTAGTGGATGTATTTCAGATATTCCCCATTGCAGTTGGGATTACATTTTATTTTGCAGGCAGCAGATCCTTTATTACAGATATAAAGTTACATGTTTGGAGATGCATTTGAGAAATGCTTCTACCCGTTCTCCCTACACTAAATGTCTTCCTTATTCATCTTAGAAGTAGTACACTGTGAAACAAATTAAATCCTTAGCAAAACCTCCATCAGATCATTTCTGAGAATGAAGTCTGGACAAGCAGCCTCTTTTCAGAATTACCTGACATTATTACACATGAAGAGCTCTGTGTAAGCTCAAAAGCTTGTCTCTCACTAACAGAAGTTAGTTCAATACAAGTTCAATACAAGATATTACCTCACTCACCTTGTCTCTCCATTATTTCACTAACTTCATTTGTTCCCACCAGTTTGAGGGCACAATTTTTGAACTTTATTTTTAGACTCACTTCTTGTCACTATTCTAATGAGCAACTTTAGATTCAGAAGGAAGTGACAGTCCTACCAGGTGACTGGCTGTTAATTTGTGAATTTCCAAGAACTCAAATCTTCCATGTGTCATTTCCTGTTCTCCTTGGGAATTTTCCCCTTGCGTATCTAATCCACACAGAAATGCTTGTAAAAACTAAACCAGTATGAGACAGATGCACTCGCACATACCTCACAATAAGACAAACATCCTCCGGTTCTTCACAGTCCAATTTATTTTTCACCTGCTCATTTAATGTACACCTGTCTCATGATAGCACTGCTCTTGGCTGCAGTAGGGATGATTCTGAGATTAAAAAACAGATTTATTTGCATAATTATTTCACAGGCACACAATAAAAACTGTTGTATGCTCAGTGAAATGCAGCTAAATAAAGAACTTAGGGGCACCGTGTATATCATTCTTTGTATATAATAATAGTTAGGTTTTGGCCCTAAATAAGTGTCTATAACAGACTTTCTGTGCAACCCTTTGACAGTCCACCCCAGGTAAGGAAGGGAAGATGTTGCAGGCTGCTGAACAGTCTGAGTTTTCACAGTGAATCTGAACAAAGATTTTTAGCACAAGTGTTTCTGTAATTGAAATAATGATAGGAGCCTACCCAGTGTTCAGATGGCCTTCAAACTAATACTTCCACCTGAGTGGCAAAGTAGTTTACCATTAGTATGCTGGGTTCCAATACAAACCAGCTCAAGTTGTATAGATTCATAGATTCATAGACTCTAGGACTGGAAGGGACCTCGAGAGGTCATCGAGTCCAGTCCCCTGCCCTCATGGCAGGACCAAATACTGTCTAGACCATCCCTAATAGACATTTATCTAACCTACTCTTAAATATCTCCAGAGATGGAGATTCCACAACTTCCCTAGGCAATCTATTCCAGTGTTTAACTACCCTGACAGTTAGAAACTTTTTCCTAATGTCCAACCTAAATCTCCCTTGCTGCAGTTTAAGCCCATTGCTTCTTGTTCTATCATTGGAGGCTAAGGTGAACAAGTTTTCTCCCTCCTCCTGATGACACCCTTTTAGATACCTGAAAACTGCTATCATGTCCCCTCTCAGTCTTCTCTTTTCCAAACTAAACAAACCCAATTCCTTCAGCCTTCCTTCATAGGTCATGTTCTCAAGACCTTTAATCATTCTTGTTGCTCTTCTCTGGACCCTCTCCAATTTCTCCACATCTTTCTTGAAATGCGGTGCCCAGAACTGGACACAATACTCCAGCTGAGGCCTGACCAGCGCAGAGTAAAGCGGAAGAATGACTCCTCGTGTCTTGTTTACAACACACCTGTTAATGCATCCCAGAATCACGTTTGCTTTTTTTGCAACAGTATCACACTGTTGACTCATATTAAGCTTGTGGTCTACTATGACCCCTAGATCTCTTTCTGCCATACTCCTTCCTAGACAGTCTCTTCCCATTCTGTATGTGTGAAACTGATTGTTCCTTCCTAAGTGGAGCACTTTGCATTTATCTTTATTGAACTTCATCCTGTTTACCTCAGACCATTTCTCCAATTTGTCCAGATCATTTTGAATTTTGACCCTGTCCTCCAAAGCAGTTGCAATCCCTCCCAGTTTGGTATCGTCCGCAAACTTAATAAGCGTACTTTCTATGCCAACATCTAAATCGTTGATGAAGATATTGAACAGAACTGGTCCCAAAACAGACCCCTGCGGAACCCCACTTGTTATACCTTTCCAGCAGGATTGGGAGCCATTAACAACTACCCTCTGAGTACGGTTATCCAGCCAATTATGCACCCACCTTATAGTAGCCCCATCTAAATTGTACTTTCCTAGTTTATCTATAAGAATATCATGCGAGACCGTATCAAATGCCTTACTAAAGTCTAGGTGTATCACATCCACTGCTTCTCCCTTATCCACAAGGCTCGTTATCCTATCAAAGAACGCTATCAGTTTAGTTTGACACGATTTGTTCTTTACAAATCCATGTTGGCTATTCCCTATCACCTTACCACCTTCCAAGTGTTTGCAGATGATTTCTTTAATTACCTGCTCCATTATCTTCCCTGGCACAGAAGTTAAACTAACTGGTCTGTAGTTTCCTGGGTTGTTTTTATTTCCCTTTTTATAGATGGGCACTATATTTGCCCCCTTCCAGTCTTCTGGAATCTCCCCCGTCTCCCATGATTTCCCAAAGATAATAGCTAGAGGCTCAGATACCTCTTCTATTAACTCCTTGAGTATTCTAGGATGCATTTCATCAGGCCCTGGTGACTTGCAGGCATCTAACTTTTCTAAGTGATTTTTTACTTGCTCTTTTTTTATTTTATCTTCTAAACCTACCCTCTTCCCGTAAGCATTCACTATATTAGACATTCCTTCAGACTTCTCAGTGAAGACCGAAACAAAGAAGTCATTAAGCATCTCTGCCATTTCCAAGTCTCCCGTTACTGTTTCCCCCTCCTCACTGAGCAGTGGGCCTACCCTGTCCTTGGTCTTCCTCTTGCTTCTAATGTATTGATAAAAAGTCTTCTTGTTTCCCTTTATTCCCATAGCTAGTTTGATTTCATTTTGTGCCTTTGCCTTTCTAATCTTGCCTCTGCATTCCTCTGTTATTTGCCTATATTCATCCTTTGTAATCTGACCTAGTTTCCATTTTTTATATGACGCCTTTTTATTTTGTAGGTCACGCAAGATCTCATGGTTAAGCCAAGGTGGTCTTTTGCCACATTTTCTGTCTTTCCTAACCATCGGAATAGCTTGCTTTTGGGCCCTTAATAGTGTTCCTTTGAAAAACTGCCAACTCTCCTCAGTTGTTTTTCCCCTCAGTCTTGATTCCCAGGGGACCTTACCTATCAGCTCTCTGAGCTTACCAAAATCTGCCTTCCTGAAATCCATTGTCTCTATTCTGCTGTACTCCCTTCTACCCTTCCTTAGAATTGCAAATTCTATGATTTCATGATCACTTTCACCCAAGCTTATTTCTACTTTCAAATTCTCAACAAGTTCCTCCCTATTTGTTAAAATCAAGTCTAGAACAGCTTCCCCCGTAGTAGCTTTTTCAACTTTCTGAAATAAAAAGTTGTCTGCAATGCAGTCCAGGAACTTATTGAAGAGTCTGTGCCCCGCAGTGTTATTTTCCCAACATATATCTGGATAGTTGAAGTCCCCCATCACCACCAAATCTTGGGCTTTGGATGATTTTGTTAGTTGTTTGAAAAAAGCCTCATTCACCTCTTCCACTTGATTAGGTGGCCTGTAGTAGACTCCCAACACGACATCACCCGTGTTTTTTACCCCTTTTAGCCTAACCCAGAGACTTTCAACACTTCCGTCTCCTATGTCCATCTCCAGCTCACTCCAAGTGTGTACATTTTTAATATATAAGGCAACACCTCCTCCCTTTTTCCCCTGTCTACCCTTCCTGAGCAAACTATACCCATCCACACCAACATTCCAGTCGTGTGTATTATCCCACCAAGTTTCAGTAATGCCAACAATGTCATAGTTGTATTTATTTATTAGCACTTCCAGTTCTTCCTGCTTATTACCCATACTTCTTGCATTTGTATATAGGCATCTAAGATACTGGTTTGATCTTGCCTCCTAGGTTTGCCCTGACCCTCCTTCCTCACTGCCATTATAGCCCGTGCTCCCTCCTGTTTCCAACCCATCTCCCAGGTCTTGTTCCCCACTTTCCTGTGGGGTTTGCTCATCTGTCCCCGTCGAACCTAGTTTAAAGCCCTCCTTACTAGGTTAGCCAGTCTGTGCGCAAATAAGGCCTTTCCCCTCTTCGAAAGGTGAACGCCATCTGTGCCTAGCAGTCCTTCCTCGAATAGCATCCCGTGGTCGAGGAAGCCAAAGCCCTCCTGGCGATACCATCTTCGCAGCCAGGCATTCACCTCCACAATGCATCTGTCTCTGCCCGGGCCCCTACCTTCAACAGGAAGAATCGAAGAGAATACCACCTGCGCTCCAAACTCCTTAACCCGTACTCCCAGAGCCCTGTAGTCACTAGTAGTATAAAAGACTTCAATTTTTTTGCTGCTTCTTACAACATGTAGGTTGGGATTTTTTTTGGTTAATCTCTTTTGTGTTTGTATTACACATCACCCAGACACTTTATATCAAAGGTACATTTATAAATAGTTTGTAATAGGCTAATATATAAGAATGGCCATACTGGATAAGACCATGGGTCCACCCAGCCCAGTATCCTGTCGTCCAATAGTGGTCATTGCCAGATGCTTCAGAGGGAATGAACAGAAAAGGGCAAATATCAAGTGATACATCCACTCCCCGCTTCTGGCAATCAGAGGCTAGAGACCCAGAGCATGGGATTGCATACCTGATCCTCTTGGCTAATAGCCATTGATGGACCTATCCTCCATGAAATTGTCTAATTCTTTTTTCAACCTACTTATACTTTTGGCCTTCAGAACATCCCCTAGCAATGAGTTCCACAGGTTCACTATCCGATGTATGAAGTACTTCCTTATGTTTCTTATAAAACTGCTGCCGATTAATTTCATTGGGTGAACCCTGGTTCTTATGTTATGTGAGGGAGTAAATAAGTTACTTTCTCCATGCAGTTCATGTTTTTATACATTTCTATCATATCCCCCATCAGTCATCTCTTTTCCAAGCTGAACAGTCCCAGTCTTTTTAATCTCTCCTCCAAATGGAAGCTAGTCCATACTCCTAATACTTTTTGTTATCCCTCTCTGAACCCTTTTCAATCCTAATATATCTTTTTTTGAGGTGGGGTAACTAGAACTGCATGCATACTATAGATGTATATAGTGGTATTATGATATTTACTTTCTTATTATCTTTCTCTTTCCTGATGGTTCCTAACATTTTTAGCTTTTTTTTTTTTTTTTGCTTGCTGCTGCAGATTGAGCAGATGTTTTCTGAGAACTAGTCACAATGCCTCCAGGATCTTTCTTGAGTGGTAACATCATTTTGTGTGTATAGGTGGGATTGTTTTCCAATGTGCATTACTTTGCATTTATCAACATTGAATTTCATCTGCCATTTTGTTACCCAGTCATTCAGTTTTGTGAAATCCCTTTGTAACAATTCAGTCTGCTTTGGACTTACCTTGAGCAATTTGAAATCTTCTGACAACTTTGCCTCATCCATGTTTTACCTCTTTTTCTGGATCATTTATGAATATGTTGAACAGCACTGCTCCCAGTATAGATCCCTGGGGATCCTGCTATTTACCCCTCTCTCTCTCCTTTGTTTCTGATCTTTTAATCAGTTACTGATACGTGAGAGGAATTCTCCTCTTATCCCATGACAGCTTACTTTGCTTAAGAGCCTTGGGTGAGGGACCTTGTCAAAGGCTTTCTGAAAGTCCAAGTACACCATATCAACTGGCTCATCCTTGTCCACATGTGCACTCTTGGGTGAATACCATCCAGTCCTGGTGACTTATTACTATTTAATTCATCAATTTGTTCCAAAACGTCCTCTATCGATACCTCAACCTGGGACAGTTCCTCAGACTTGTCCTCTAAAAAGAATGTGTCAAGTGTGGGAATCTCCCTCACGTTCTTTGTCATGAAGACCAATGCAAATAATCCATTTAGTTTCTCTGAAACGACTCTGTCTGTCTGTCTGTCTTGAGTGTTGCTTTAACATTTCAATTGTCCACTGGCCCCACTGATCATATAGCAGGCTTCCTGTGTCTGATGTACTTGAAAATTTTTGCCATAGTTTTTGGGTCTTTTGCTAGTTGATCTTCAAATTCTCTTTTGGTCTGCCTACCTATACTTTTACATGCAACTTAACAGAGTTTATGCACCTTTATATTTCCTTCAGCAGAATTTGACTTCATTTTAATCAATTGATATTTTAATGGAGGGTTAATTATTTTCGAGTTATAGATTATAGAGGGGACGAATAGCTCAGTGGTTTGAGCACTGGCCTGCTAAACCCAGGTTTGTCAATTCAATCCTTAAGGGGGCCATTTAGGGATCTGGGGCAAAAATCTATCTGAGAATTGATCCTCCTTTGAGCAGGGGGTTGGACTAGATGACCTCCTGAGGTCTCTTCTGACTCTGATATTCTATAATTCTATGATCCCAACAGCTCAATGAGTTGCTTATAATACTTTCTAGTGATATGCTTATAGCTATTTATTTCCATGTGATTTGTGGTTCAAACATATATACATGTGTGTACACATACAGTCTCTTAAAAAAAGCTATACATCTAACAGATTGAGATGAGTACATCTTGGATTGTGTATTATGGTTGCAGAAGTAATATCATAACTCTCAAAATAATATAGGTTGTCATGGAACAAAGTACACTCCCCTTGTTGCCCAATCAAACTCTCATTTGTTCAATACACTTAAGCATGTGCTTAAAATGTAAGTATTACTTCAATGGGACTCACACATGCTAAAAAATTATGACTTTTTCTGGACCTGGGTCTTAAATTCCATTCATGCTCATTGTGTTGATGGAGTGCATCCTCATTCGGAGTATTTGCATCAATGCAGAGAGCAGTGCACGGTGGGTAACTATCCCACAGTGCAACTGGCCGCAGGGAGTTTTGAGAAGGGCATGGCATGCCTCATGGGGCCCAAAACATTGTTGCAGGGGGGAATGGGAACATGGCTATAAGAATACAGTTCTGTTCAGAAAACTGCAAGCAGAGACTCTTCCAGATTGCAGAACAACAATTGACGACATTGAAATGCCAATAGTGATCCTGGGAGACCCAGCCTCCCACTTTCTCCCGTGGCTTATGAAGCCGGACAGTAGTAAGTTCAACACTAGGCTGAGCAAATGCAGAATGGTGGTGAAATGTGCCTTGGGACATTGAAAGGGTCACTGGCACAGTTTGCTTACTAGGTTAGACCTCAGTGAAAGCAATATCCCAATTGTTTTCACTGCCTGCTGCATACTCCAGAATATCTGTGAGGCAACAAGAGAGAAGTTTCTGCAGGAGTGGGGCTTGGAGACAGATAGGTTGTCTGCTGATTTTGAGCAGCCAGATACCAGGACAGTAAGAAGAGCCCAGCAAGGAGCTTTGTGTCTCTGGGAGGCTTTGAAAATCCATCTCAGTAATGAGACACAGTAATGTGCACTGCTTAGCTGCGGTGTGTTTTCTCATACCATCCCTTCTGTTGCATCAGTTTCCCTGTACCTTCCCCCCTCACAAAAAAAGCCCACGTTTGTGCAATAAAAGTCAGGGTTTTAAGAATGAAATGTTCTTTATTTATTCCAAACACACAGAAACAAAGACCAGGAAAATAATTTAGCCTTGGACATGTGGTATGATAAAATTGGGAGGGGAGAAACCAAGTCAGCTTGTCTGTAAAAACACAGTCTTGCCCATCAAAGGTCTTTGAATAGCTACTTTTTGTTCTTAGTATCCTCCTCCACTGTTGAGTAGAAGAGATTCTGTACTCCCCAACCCCCCTGCCTCCTGGAACATTTGGGGGAAGAGGAAGGGATACAATGATGTTTCCAGGCCATTCTGCAGTGGTTACTTTTGAGGGTAGTGGTGGGATTGCCACCAAGAAACACATGCAGCTTATTGTAGAAGTGGTATATCTGCAGTGCAGAACTAGAATGACTGTTTGCCTCCCTTGCCTTCTGGTACGCCTGCCGAAGTTCTTTGACTTTCACGTGGCACTGTGGCATGTCTAAGTGTAGCCCTTTTTTCCCATGCCCTGTATGATTATCTCATAGATGTCTAAATTTTTCCAGCTGGTTTGCAGCTGTGACTACACAAACTCTTCTCCCCATACAAGATCCACCACCTCCTGTGTACCCCAAGTTGGAGTGCATTTGGAGCATTCAACCACCATGACCAGATGGGCTGGCAAGCTCTCCATGTTGATAAACAGGAAATGAAAATTCAAAAGTTCCCAGGGTTTTAATGGGTGAAGGGCTGTTTCCTGTGTACCTGGCTACTGTGCAGTGAAGTTGAAAACTATCAGCAGCGCAGTCACAGCATTGTGGGACACCTCCTGAAAGCTAATTCAGTCAACTGAAACAAGGCTGTGTCTACACTGCCTCTCTGTGGACCTACCAACATTGACTTCAGCCCTTTGTCTCTCTTGGAGGTGGAGTAATTAAGTTGACTTAAGGTGGAAGGGACCTGGTAGTATAGTCACATACATTAAGTTGACGTAAGGCAGCTTCCATCAACCTAAGTTTGTAGTGTAGATAAGGTCTCAGTCCCTGAATTTAGGCTCTCCCTGACAGCTTCCTCATTTCTTGAGGGTTGTATAATTCATTCTAGTGTCTCTCTAGTTGAGAGATCAGTTCCTAAGGGCTTGTCTATGTGAGGACATCCAGGGTACTTAATCCAAAATAACAAAAGGTGTGACTGAGAAATGGATTAATTAAACCATGTTTAACTCCTGTGTTAATATCCTCATTCAGAATTAGAGGCTTGAGTTAGGTTTAACTTAATTTACTTGCTTTAATTTTGAATAACATTGTCCATACAGAGATTTAATGAGGCTTTACTAATCTCCTTCAAGTTCACTTATTTTATTAATTTGGATGTATTTTTCAAGATGTCCCTGTGTAGACAAACTCTAATTCTCCTTCAACTCTCATTACGTGGGAAGTTAAGTGTTAAATTGGTGAATTATTTGTTATCACAACCCTTTTATAACTTTTCAGTTTATGAAAATGCTTGCAAGTGAAATACTTCAGAGACAGACAATCCTAGAACTGTCTTTTTTTTAACCTTACTTTAATAGGAACTTGTTGAAAATCGGTCAGTTCTAGCTCTGCTCTTCCACCCTGAAGAATGATGCCAAGTATTGTTTTTCCATGTTAGTCTTATTGAACTTTCCAGTGTAAATGGCTCTATATGGCATGACTCCCTTCAATATCAGAGTGTATTGAATTATGTAATCAAGGACACAGCACCACAGAACTAATTAAAAGAACAAACATTGAACTATTGGACAGCATAATTTATTGTGCAGGCTAGAAATGAAGCAACTATGATGCATAGAGAACGTCAGAAAGCCTTCAAGGGTAAATCTTTTTAGGCCATTTCTATGGCTACAGTATTATTGGATATGCTAGAAAAGCCAACTCCTCACCCTGCCTACATTTGGGTGGCAGTGTGTATCCTCAACACCAATTCTGTATCATATTCCATTTTCACGTCTCAACCCTCAGGATGCCTACAAATGCCTCCTTGACACATTCAACCACCTGTCAAATGAACATACATCTGTGGGTCATTGGTTAAGTATTCCCAGTCACACTTTTGTTGGCTGTATTTCAGATGACACTGTATAATCACAATCACATCAGTAAAAGGAGGTTGAATGTCATCCATCCATACTTTGTTATGATGGAAAAGCACTGGAATATCATTTACTTTGAGGCAACATCCAATCACTTGTTATTGATCTGACTGGCACCACTCCATATAGAATCTAAAGTTGATTCTGTTGCATCATGATCTCAATTAGCACTGGCATATATATCTCCATGTTACCATTTCGCTCACCCTTATGATGTTGACAAGTGGAGTACATATTTTGTTTATTCAATAGTGTTCAGCCACAAATGTAAGGTGGAAAAAGGATATTCTCCTAGTTCCAAATATATCTGTCAAATGTGTTCAGTTTTCAAACTATCCCCAACAATCCTGGACTCATGTTTGCTCACATATTCTATTTTTATGTACATGTAGTATACTGTTGTGCAAAAAGGTTGTGTTATTTCTAGGTGGTAAATTATACAGTAATTTGGATGCTACCAAAAAGATGGTAAAATATTCTACCTGCCATATCTGAATTTTACTTCAGCTGGAATGGCCAACATTTTCAGAAAATGAGTAGTGATTTGGAGTGCCTCAACTTTGGGATGTGCAATCTGAGACATCTTAAAGGGGCCTGCTTTTCATAAGGTGATGCTAAACCCTTTTTGAAAAATCAGGAGTTTTTAAGGTGTCTTGGTTGCAACATTCAAAAAAAAAAAGCACCCAAGATCAACAACCACTTTTGAAAATGTTTTCCTTGTCTATATTTTCAAAGTAATGCATTTTTCGAGTAATTTTAATGGTCCACTTCTCTGGATGTATACACTTGCATTTTCAGATGCAATTATTCTAGCAGAGAGCACTGAATGGTATCAGTATTTGATTGGTGATCAGTTTTTTTTTATTATTACTGAAGTACTTACTTGGAAGTAGGAAAGGAGGAAGTTTGGGTAGAAAAAAAGGAGTGAAAGTTTTCACTAACCTACTTATAGTATTCATTAATTGATTGTATTCTTGTGGTTACCTCTCTATTAAAAACCATTTGAAACAAGAGTGCTCTTGTCTAAATTATTATATTATTCAAAAATTCATTTTAGTGATTCTGCAAAGTCATCATTAGATTATCAGTTCAATAATATATTTTATATCAGACAGTAATACTGGTTGAAATTTTTCAAAGCCATCAAGGACAGTTAAATTCATATTACATAATTTCCATTCAAATTAATGAATTTATATTACCTAGGTTGCAGTGAAAATCTCAACCATTAACCTATATTCTTCTCTGTTTGTTAGTTGTTTCTACCACTAGTGGCCATTGTGGTGGACCAGCAAAACACTTATTTTCTTTTCCCTTTTTATTATTTTAAAAACACTCTTTACTTTATAGAGTGGAATGTTTAAAATTCTGCTCCCAGATTTTTCTCATAATCCTAAGTCAAGGGTTAGAGACCTGGGTAAACATTTGGAGGACTTGGATTGTTATGAGACTGTAGATGGACACTGGACAAAGAAGCAACAGCAGCAGTTAGAGAAGTTAGTGTGCGTCTATCACTTAGCTACTTGTCTTCCAAAAATGAATGCATCACATTCTAGTGGGATAGAGTCAACATTCCTCATTCATGTAACTCAATAGGATTTGTATTCTTAAATCCTTTAGTCCTCTCTGAATATCTACTTCTTATTCTGCAGATAGGGCCATTTATTTCAAAGGAGCTACCTGTAAATTGCTACTCAAAGTAGTAAGTTTAGGAGAATTTCTGTATTCTGGTCTCTGGCTTCTGCTTTGTCAGACTGGAAATAAGGCATACATTTTTAACAGTAATTAACCATTGAAACAATTTACCAAGGGTACTCAGACTTTAAGGTCAGAAGGGACCATTATGATCATCTAGTCTGACCTCCTGCACAATGCAGGCCACAGAATCTCACCTACCCACCCCTGTATCAAACCTATGTCTGAGCAACTGAAGTCTTCAAATCATGGTTTAAAGACTTCAAGGTGCAGAGAATATTCTAGCAAGTGACCCATGCTCCACACTGCAGAGGAAGGCGAAACCCCCCCCGGGCTTCTGCCAATCTGCCCTGGAGGAAAATTCCTTCCTGACCCCAAATATGGCAATCAGCTAAATGCTGAGCATGTGGGCAAGACTCACCAGCCAGACACCCAGGAAAGAATTCTCTGTAGTAACTCAGATCCCACCCCATCTAACATCCCATCACAAGCCATTGGGCATATTTACCACTAGTAGTCAAAGATCAATTAATTGCCAAAATTAGGCTATCCCATTATACCATCCCCTCCATAAACTTATCAAGCTTAGTCTTGAAGCCAGATATGTCTTTTGCCTCCACTGCTCCCCTTGGAAGGCTGTTCCAGAACTTCTCTTCTCTGATGGTTAGAAACCTTAATCTAATTTCAAGTCTAAACTTCCTGATAGCCAGTTTATAACCAATTGTTCTTGTGTCCACATTGGGTTCTGAGCTTAAATAATTCCTCTCCCTCCCTGGTATTTATTCCTCTGATATTTATAGAGAGCAATCATATCTCCCCTCAGCCTTCTTTTAGTTAGGCTAAACAAGCCAAGCTCTTTGAGTCTCCTTTCATAAGACAGGTTTTCCATTCCTTGGATCATCCTAGTAGCCCTTCTCTGAACCTGTTTCAGTTTGAATTCATCCTTAAACATGGGAGACCAGAACTGCACACAGTATTCCAGATGAGGTCTCACCAGTGTCTTGTATAATGGTACTAACACCTCCTTATCTCTCCTGGAAATACCTCACCTGATGCATCCCACAACCGCATTAGCTTTTTTCACTGCCATATCACAATGGTGGCTCATAGTCATCCTATGATCAACCAATACTCCGAGGTCCTTCTCCTTCCCTGTTACTTCCAGCTGATGAGTACCCAGTTTATAACAAAAAATCTTGTAATTAATCCCTGAATGCATGACCTTGCACTTTTCACTATTAAATTTCATCCGATTACTATTACTCCAGTTTACAAGGTCATTCAGATCTTCCTGTATGATATGCCGGTCCTTCTCTGTATTGGCAATACCTCCCAGCTTTGTGTCATCCGCAAACTTTATTAGCACTTTCCCACTTTTTGTGCCAAGGTCAGTAATAAAAAGATTGGTCACAAAACTGATCCCTGAGGAACTCCACTAGTAATCTCCCTCCAGCCTGGCAATTTACCTTTCAGTACGAGCCGTTGTAATCTTCCCTTTAACCAGTTCCTTATCCACTTTTCAATTTTCATATTTGATCCCCATCTTTTCCAATTTAGCTAAATAATTCCCCATGTAGAACCATATCAAATGCCTTACTGAAATCAAGATAAATTAGATTCGCTGCATTTTCTTTGTCTAAGAAATCTATTACCTTCTCAAAGAAGGAGATCAGGTTGGTTTGGCATGATCTGCCTTTTGTAGAACCATGTTGTATTTTGTCCCAATTACCATTGACCTCAATGTCCTTGACTACTTTTTCCTTCAAATTTTTTCCAAGACCTTGCATACAACAGATGTCAAACTGACAGGCCTGTAGTTGCCCAGATCACTTTTTTCCCCTTTCTTAAAGAGAGGAACTATGTTAGCAATTCTCCAGTCATACGGTACATCCCTTGAGTTTACAGATCCATTAAAAATTCTTGCTAATGGGCTTGCAATTTCATGTGCCAGTTCCTTTAATATTCTTGGATGAAGATTATCTGGGCCCCCTGATTTTGTCCCATTAAGCTGTTTGAGTTTGGCTTCTACCTCCATATCCTCATTCCTATTTGTCATCCTACCATTATCCCTAAGCTCCTCATTAAAGACTGAGACAAAGTATTTGTTCAGATATTGGGCCATGCCTAGATTATCCTTAACCTCCACTCCATCCTCAGTGTTTAGCGGTCCCTGTCAAGGTGTCAGCCCACTCTGAACTTTAGGGTACAGATGTGGGGACTTGCATGAGATAACCCCTACGCTTATTTACCAGTTTAGATCTAGTAGCTGCTCCTATCAAATAGTTTAAACAAACATTTATGGGAGAGTCATTTGGAAACTGTCTTTCCCCTAAATATTTCCCCAGTCTTTATCCCCTCTTTCCTGGCAAGATTGAGACTGATTCACCTCCCACCAATTCCTGGTGAGCCCAGATCCAGAGAACCCTTGGCTCTTAAAACAAGGCAAGATGAATCCAGTTCTTAAAAGACTTTTAATTAAAGAAAAAGGGTGAAAGGAATATCTCTGTGAGATTAGTATGCAAGCTACTCTCACAGACAACAGATTCAACACACAGAGGCTGTCCCTCTGGGCAAAAACTTAATGTTACACAAAAGAAACCCAATTTGATTCTGCCTCTTATGCAAAATGAAGTCACAAAAGAAAATAAACATAATCTAATACATTCCTTCTCTAAACATTTGCTACTTTTAAGAAATGTTAGATGGCTGATTCCTAGATCCTTCACTCCAGCATAAACTTTTCTGAACAGTCAAAGACTGATTTCCCTCCTCTCTCTTTGAAAACATCTTGTCCCCTCATTGGTTCCTCTGGTCAGGTGTCAGCTAGGCTATGTGAACTTCTTAACCCTTTACAGGTAAAAGAGGAATTTAACCCTGGACTGTCTGTTTATGACAGTCCCACTTCTTCTTTCTGTATTTTCTTCTTATTTATATGGCTATAGAACCTTTTACTATTTTTTATATTCCCTTTGCAAGGTCCAACTCTACATGGATTTTGGCCTTTCTAACTTTATCCCTACATGTTCTGACCTTAATAAGGTAGCTTTCTCTGCTGATCACTCCCATCTTCCATTCCTTGTAGACTTCCTGCTTTTTCTTAATCATGTCTTTGAGATGTTTACTCATCCAGCTTGGTCTACAACTCCTGCCTATGATTTTTTTTTCCCTTTCTTGGGATGCTGGCTTCTGATAGTTTCTGCAACTTTGACTTGAAGTAATTCCAGGCTTCCTCCGCCTTTAGTTTCCTCAAGTTCTTTAGTTAGGGAAGTGGATTTGACTGATATCCTTAATTCTTTAAAGTTAGCCCTTTTGAAATAAACCCTAGTCACAGATCTATTTTTGTTTATCCTTCCTTTTAGTTTAAACTGAATTAGTTCATGATCACTTGAACCAAGGTTGTCTCCTCCAACCATTTCTTCTATGAGGTCCTTGCTATTCACCAAAACCAAATCTAAAATGGCATCCCCTCTTGTTGGTTCCGCAAATACTTGATGACGGAATCCATCAGCTATTGCATCTAGGAAAATCTGAGCCTTATTATTAGCAGCACTTGTCCTCCAGTGTATATCTGGGTTAAAGTCTCCCATGATCACACAATTCCCATTAGTATTTACATCATTAAAAGGGTTTCTATCCATATCCAAATCGGATCCCAGCGGTCGATAGCACACCCCAAGCACTACCTCAGGGGAGGCTCTAGTAGCTTTCTTTCCCAATGTGATTTTTTTGCCCAGACAGACTGTCTTATCTATTCCATCCCTTCTTATTTTTACCTCATCATTGATATACAATGCTACTCCACCACCTTTGCCTTTATGTCTCCCCTGTTTACAGCTCTGTTTGCTGGCTTTTGTGCTGCTGCAGCTGTCTATACTGCTGCCTGACTGGCTAGCTACCTTTTATAGGACCCCTAGTCAGAGAAGCCTCACCCCCTAATCAGGGCTCAACTTCTTTCCCAGCACACTGCCCTTACCAGCCTCCACACATACAACTACAACTAACTACAAATACCTTCTCCTCCAACAGAAGTCCCACTCAAACTCCCTTGCTTACAGCTCTGGTTGTGGTGGATTCTCCATCACTGGCAACTTTAAAAATCAAGACTGGATGTTTTTGCTAAAAGATATACTCTAGGTATTTGTGATGGGGTATTCACACCCCATGAACCTGAAAAAGGTTAATGGGGTCTGGGAGGGGTTTGATAACCTGATAGCCACACCTGACGGAGAGTTAAGTTTGATAAACAAGCACTGATTAAGGATGGAGCCCTGCTGAACAGGAGTAGGTAGTGATCTTGTATAAAGTCAGGAAGTGAGAGGCTGCAGTATGAAAACTAGCAGTCATTTCTTTGGGCTTTGAGAGGGAGAGAAGACCCAGGGGGTGAGTAGAAGCTCTGGGATCCTGGTCCTGAAGAAAGAGTTTACCCAGAAGAGTGGTGGAGCAGAAGCCTGATAGTGACAGAGTAGGAACAGACTTTTACTGCTAGTTGTAGGGCTCTTGAGCTGGAACGCAGAGTAGTGGGTGGGCTTGGGTTGCCCTACTAGCCACTAGGGAAGCGATACAGACTGGAAGACTGCCTAAGACAAATTGTCCAGTGAGACATTGATACCCTAGAAGGAGAAAACTATAGTGATCAGGCCAGAAGATCAAACCGCAAAGAGGGAGCACTGTAATTTTTAGCACATGAGAGGGCTGTCAGACCAAGCAGTATATTCCCTAGATTTTTCCACAAATAGATGCCCCTGTAGTGAATAAAGAACTCCATTACAGAATTATCTGGGGTATGTTATACAAGAGGTCAGACTAGATGATTGCAATGGTCCTTTCTGATCTTTGAATCCATGAATCTGACAGTAATTTATCACTACTTTGCAGTACAAGTTTCATGGATCTCAAAGCACTTTCTACAACCTGAGCCAAACTCATATGAATGTGTCTCCTTATATCTTGTTAGTTCTATAGTGGGGTGTGTGTGTGTGTGTGTGTGTGTGTGTGTGTAATCATGGCTTCATCAGAGGAGCTGTCCTGTTTTCAACAGTATACCTGGCCTTATCGAGTTGGCAGATGGCAGTTGCATTGTATACAGTGTTTGTCATTTTAATGAACAGTGCCTCTGTCACTGGATGAAGACACACGGGAGCACTAGAGGTGGTAGCATATTCTTTTGAGGAATTTGATTAGTGAACAAGAACTTGTAGAGTCGATAAGTATTCTACCTACTGCATACGACTACAGTGTGGATTAGTTTCTGTGACTCTTACTTATATTTGAATAGTTCCTTACTCAACAAGTGGTCCCATATAAGGGCTAGATCTTAGTTTGGTCTATATGGACAGGAATGCTCATAAAGGGAGAATAAGACCATCCCTTATGCCCCTTCACAGCCACCCCCCCAAAAACTCCACTACTGAAATGGATGGGAGAAGTTAAGGATAGATAGGGCACTGAATACTTATCCCTCTACGTGTAAGTAGGCAAGGATGAGAAATAGATAGAGTTGCAAGCATAGGCAAGTTATTAATCTGCTACTGGTGTCAGCCACTGGTAGATAGCTACCTTCTTCACTACAAGGCATGGTTCCTTGCACATGGTGCTCCTGGGGTGGTGTACAGATGCTCTGCCCCATGTAGTAGACTATTAGAAAATGCACCCTATAGTCCTGTATCATTGTGGGACAACTCACATTGTAAGTTAATACTCAGCAAGAATGAAAGTGACAGTCTAGCCCTACAAATTTGTAAAGGACCACAAAGGTTAAAGAGCTATATAACTGTTACGTTCATGCCTTAATATCAGGTTAAATGTAACTACATTTTTCCTCCAACAAAATCTTATTTTTAAATTATTTTATTTATGAAGGAGTGAAATGTTCTATAAAGTGTTATACAATCAGAAGTTTTTATCACACTCTAAATTTGTAATAAGAGAAATCATGTTGATTTCATGTTATGAAGCACCAGTCATTTAAATCTCTACATTAAAACTCCTGAATAATTGATGGCTTTCTGTTTATAAAGACAGATGGGAAAAAATACAACTTTTACATCATATAATCCATCATAACAAATGATCTGCATCAGAGAACATAACATCCTGGCAAAACCTGAAGTTTACTCAGAGGAGAAGTTATGGATAGCCTGTCAAGCCAAAGTAATCCCAGAAACTATTCACACCTTATTTATCCCTGGTGTGATTCAGGGAAACCATGAAACTTGCTAGCACTATACCTTCATGCATTTGCTTAACCAAACTGGGGCTAGTTTTTCATCCTCCCCAAAAGAGTTATAAGCATGTCTATCATTGTGAGGGGTGAGGGATTTCTACACAATCCCCAAAACAAGAAGGAATATAATAGCCTTGACTTGTTTCTCAACTTTAGCCAAAATCTTCCACAACTTTGGAGCAAAGAGAAGAATTATCATGTACAAATATGAGACAGTGTCCACATCACCTCCAGCAGTCAAACAAATATGTTAGAGCAATATGCGTAAAGAAAGACGAGGCTGTTTTAAGACGACGAATCTCAATTTTCAGCTTGTGGTCAGTAGCATAATCATATGATATGATTGACTTCAGTAAAGCTATGCCAGTTCACACCCGCTGTGTATATGCCATCATAGACAGAAATTAGGGAGCAATACAGTATAACCAACTATATTTTAACAGGCAAATTTCCATTTCTATAATACTAGTCAGACAAAGTTATCTACTTTTTATTACAGAAGCAGGTTCTAGCATCCCTGTCTAAATGCCCAGCCAAATGTCACTGTAAGAACTTCTGTATGTGCATACCCTGGCTGAATTGATTTATTCAGTGAATAATACTAGAAGGGCAGGATCTCCATTCATATTAAGCATACCTGAATAAGGCACTAGATTGTCCTGGGACTAAAGCCCTCTGAGAAGGATATTCTTTCCATATATATGAAACATTGATGTGATCATCCTGGCAGTGATGACTTGAGTCACTGCCTCTGATGGAAGCACTGGAAACTGAAGAAAACCAAGAGTTTCTCTGCTCTCCTGTCCAAATAAGTGTTAAAGATGGAATATCCAGATCCCTCATGCAACTCCCCGCACCAAAAAATTCAAAGTGGTAGGAGGATTTGTCATTTAACCCACTGGGGATCTTGGGAGAAATCCCTAATCCTTAAACAGGGCTGAAGTGCCGACTGCACAAAGCAAAGGACCAGGTGTATCTTCCGTTACACCATCTAAATCCATTGACATCAATGGGACTGCATATTTTAACTGAGACCAGAATTTGGCCCTAGACGTGTGAAAGACATTAGCTATTAGCTGTAATGTTTGGTCAACATAGGTAGGGGTGACATCTGATTTTAAAAAAAAATGTCATGCAAAGGCATCTCACAATACTAGAACAACTGTGTATAGTGACCAGCACAATGGGACCACAATCCCTTATCAGGCCTCTAAGCGCAACCATAATAAAAATAAGAGTGATCTATATAGTGTATTCCTCTCCAAAGCCCTTTAAGAGCTGCAAAGCTGGATATTAAATCTACAAAAACTCTTCCTTCAGTGCCGCACCTGCTTTCCCATTACAACACCTCCTAATTAAATATTGATTGTGCGTGCGCAGGTGGTGTTTTCCAAATTAAATATTTTGGTCATTTTGTTTAAAGTCTTTGATTGTAAGAACAGCCATGCTGAGCCAGACTAAAGGTCAGTCCAAATTAGTATCCTATCTTCTGACAGTGGCCAATGCCAGATGCTTCACGGGAAAATGAATAGAACAAGCAATCATCGAGTGATCCATCCACTGTTATCCACCCCCAGCTTCTGACACACAGAGGGTAAGGACACCGAAAGCATGAGGTTGCATCCCTGCCCATCTTGGATAATAGACACTGATGGACTTATCTTCCATGAACTTATTTAGTTTTGTTTTTTTTAAAACTCCGGTATAGTTTTGACCTCCACAATGAATTCCATAGGTTGACAGTGCATTGTGTGAAAAAGTACTTCCTCTTGTTTGTTTTAAACCTGCTGACTATTAACTTTATTGGGTGACCACTGGTTCTTGTATTATGTGAAAGAGTAAATAACATGTTCTACACGCCTGTCATGATTTTATAGACCTTTATCATATCCCCTCTTTGTCATCTCTTTTTTCCAAGCTGAAAAGTCCCAATCTTTTTTCTCTCTCCTCATACAGAAGTTGTTCCATACCCTTAAAACATTTTCTCTGTACTCTTTTTTCCAATTTTAATATCTTTTTCTGAGATGGGGTGATCAGAACTTCATGCAGTATTCAAGGTGTGGGTGTAGCATGGATTTATATAGTGGCATTATGATATTTTCTGTCTTAGCTCTCCCAAATGGTTCCTAACATTCCGTTAGCTTTTTTTGACTGCCACTGCACATTGAGCAGATGTTCTCAGAGAATTATCCACAATGCCTCCAAGATCTTTTACGAGTTGTAAAAACTAACTTAGACCCCATCATTTTGTAAGTATAGTTTGGATTATGTTTTCCAGTGTGGATTACTTTGCATTTTATCAACATTGAATTTCATCTGCCATTTTGTCACCCAGTCACTCAGTTTTGTGAGCTCCCTTTGTAAGTTTTGTTCTAAGAGGGGGAGAACTCAGGGAATTTCACCTTCTGGAGTGGCCACAATGACTAGCAAATCTTCTACTGGTCTGGGGATTGGAATTCCAGTGAGATGAGAACATAATGTGAGACAAAGTTGCATTGGTTTGTAAATTAAATTGCACAGTAGGTTCATTAGTCAAACCATTCAAATGCTAGCTTCTTTGCATTGTAACAAATCTGGGGCCACGTAGAACCCCAGGGTAATCTATTTGATAGACAGGAGTGGTCCCTCACATTCTAGTCAATTAATTAACATATTTTGTTGTAACAGACAGAATACTATTTGAAAAATCACAATTGATCGACCTCTTAAACCAGCAATTTGCTTTAATTTGGGAGAAAATTTGTGTGTCTGGGTGGAGTTTTGAATATCAAGTTGCGTCCTCCAGAGGGTGGTGTTGGGTTTGTTGGTTTGTTTTTAAATGTTACCTGATCACACGTTTTGTACAGTTTTAGTTATGAAATCTAAATCCCCTCAAGTGTGTTTCACTGCGTACTTGAAACTCGACCCAAGGCCCTCAAAATGTTCCCCGGGAGGCTGTTTTGATCCAGCTGGCACTGATTTAATGTTGTGACATGATACTAGGTGATGTTTTAATGTTGAGTGTTGCTTTGAGATTTAGGGTTTGCATGAACATGAAACTGAGGAGGTGCGAGCCTATTTAACTGAAACCTAAGAGAGGTTCACCTAGTAGCCTGCAAATCTGACCCTCAGTTTTACGCAGAGCGAATTATCAGCCACTGAAAAATCTTACTAGAAATAATGTAAAACACCTGACCACAGTATAGTGAATAGCAATGATATAATTCTTTCAAACTGTTTTAATGTAAGACTAATAAATGACTATGGTATTTCTGGCATTTGATTTCAGAAGAGCTCACCAATTAATCTGTCTGTGATCTCATGTTCTCATTGAATCTTGAGTCCTTATGCACAGACCCATCTGAGTTAGAATATTATCTGTGGTCAAAGACTGTAGGGGCCTTTACTTGGCTCATGATCGGAACAGCTAGCTTATCAGAACTTTCAAAAGCCTAGTGATTGATTTCTAGATCTTCAGCAAAATAAGTCTCAGTCTCTCTGATAAGAAAATCAATTAGGAGGCATAAGGAAACAGATATGCCCAGCGTCTATTGACTCTGTAGAGACTGAAATTGTCATGTATGGAAATGAGCAGTCTGACTGTGATCAGTTTCAGGCTACAAGCGAGTAAAAACTATTTTTAAGGATAGAACAAAATCTCACTGAGTAATTTTAAAACACCACAAATAACTGAAGCACACGGTTTTCAGACTTAAGTTTCTTCAAAGTGACCTTCAGCTGCCTCAATCTCTGGGGTTTGCTGCAGGAAACAAAGAAGAGCTTTAAACAATGGATTTGGTTTCAGCATTATAAAACTTTGCTCCCCCATTGGCTGTATGAAAATATTGAGCTATCAAAGGAGGATGCATAGAACACCCCTATATGCCACTGCCTGGACTGCCCCTACTGATGGCCACAGTGCGAGCAGACGAAAGCCTGCACTGGAATGCTACTCCCTATCCTATGTAGGTGGATGGGGTCTGGGTAAAGCCAAGACTCTATTCCTCCTCCAGTGTGCTGATCAGAGCAGCTGAGCCAGTGCAGAGGAGAAGTAAACTGTTCCAGGTACAGTACTGCCAAAGATTTCTTTTCCTTTGACCAAAAGGGCAACATGTTGAGTCAAAATCTGGTGCTTGACTAGCACAATAACTTCTGACCCTTGCAAAGCTACAATCTAGCCCTAGACAGATGAGACAAACAAAGGAAGCATCGTTGTACTTGCCATATAGCCAGAAGACTGAGGTGCAGAGATTTATTGACTTGACCGGATTCCTACAGGAAGTCTGTGACAAAGCTGGGGAATTGAACCAAGAGCTCCTGAGCCCTCTCCTGTGCCTTAACCATACAACTATCCCCTGTCACAATTCTAGCCCTGTGATTTATCATTTATTTCGACAGCAGACACATCTACTTGAAATTCAGGACAGACTCAGCATATAGCAGCTCTGTAAACAAAAGAGCTTTGCTGGGGGGGATCAAGAGGGAAAGCTTTATTGAAGCTTATTGTTTTGGCTCACAATGATGATGGTACTGTATACCAGATACTGATTTACTTAGTGTGTCCAGTATACATATAATATATCTTATCAAACAAAGAACCGATATCATTAACATCTAGTACAATAGTTGAGTAAATAGCTTATGTGCTGCGGAAAACAAAAAGTTGGTAATATTAAAATAATTCTGTCTCAAAGTGAGTCATACCTACTACTGTTGAACATGTGACCTTCAGGATACAAAACCTTCAGAGGCCATTCAGACTCCATTTTAATCCCCGATTAGTAGATCTTGAATGAGACTGTGACTCTCTGGTTTTCTACCAACCTTTACCTGGAACAGATTACTTCCTTCCCAGGCACTGGCCACAGTAATTTTGGAAACAGAGCTTTAGTTCCACCCGCATGGTCTTATGCCATTTCCTGTTCTTCTTCTGCTTTCTGTGCAAGAGAACTGTTATCACAGCACTGCAAGTGCTACTATTTAGAGCCTACCAAAGGCATTTTTTGGTTCTGTCCCAGCAAAGCTGCTTGAAATACAGACACATTAAAGCTCTTTTTGAATCTTACAGCCAAGCTAATATATGTGTGTTCTGTATGCATACATACTCTTGAAACTCTCCTGCATGGTTCTTGAAGTCAGAGAATCATTCCTGTAATTCCTTTCTCTGTTCAGTAATTTATCGCGCACACCTTTCTGTGGCATCATCACACAGAGCCCCATCAGTGTCACATAGCGATTTCAAGGTGGAAAAATGTACCAAGTTACACTGGGAAACTTGCTCTTCAAAGCTGAAAGGAGCCCATTTGAACAAAAGAAGAATGGGGAAAAAAATCTGTCTGTTTGGTTTATGGAAGAATTTTAAAAGAAATACTAAACCTTCTGAGGTATTTCCTAACTTAATGTCAGTTTATTTGTAAATCCCAACTCTAAGAATTGGACATGGGGATCACTCTTCCCCATAAACTGCCATTCCGGCTGTTGGAAGATACTGTAGTTAATCAACTGTTAATGTGGTGTCAATCTGTTTTCCCCTCTAAGACATCCAAGTGGATCATGAAACATTTTAAATCTGTAAGTGGCAATGGGTGATTAATATATTCCCCAAACTACTGTAATCACTATGTTTTATGGCTGTGATTATAATAATTAATTTATCAGCCATACCTCTAATAATTGTATTGTGTGATCATGTGAATCGTATCATGGCAAATCCATCTGTGCTTGATGGGAAACAAAAAGAGACAACAAAATAAAACCTGCCACAGGAGAGACCTGTACTTATTGCTCAAGTCAAAGACCCTAGGAAAGAAATTTCAAGGACACCAACTAAATTAAGAGTACACAGATTTGTTTTGCCAGAACAACCACATTTAAGTGATGGCCCACTTTGGCCAGCTTTCTCTCTGCCATTTACTTCTTTGATTTCAAAATTTTCCTTGTATTGTGCTTTATTATAATTATTCATTTCTGCAAACAAGACAGAACCCAGTGATCAATAATCCAAGCAACAATAATCCACAGCCTTATGAAAACAACTGGCTCATGATAAAGAACCCTTGCTCTCACAGGACTAAATCACGTGGACTTTAGCAAAGCCAAGTTTCAAAAAAAAAACAATTCCCATATCTCAGAAGAAAAACTTTTATACAAGGAGGATGTATTGAAAAAATAAATAGAAATAAAGAGGGGAAATGAAACTAGTTCAGTTTTTGCATGAAAACACAGAACTAGACTGTGCAGCCTCTGCTTGCCTACTGTCACTCCTGGCCAGAGGGGTGATGAAGTACCTATCTCCCTTGGGAGCCTGCATGATAACTGTCTGTTCCTTTTGCTCTAGAGAGTGAAGGTACTTTTTGCTTCCATTGTTGAGTAGGACACTGGAAAGGGGATGGGAAGAGGCAGAGCCATGTCCTTGCCCACCCCTCTGCAGTGTCAGGGATGTAGGTTGTGTTCTTGACCATCCTCCAAGTTGAGAGTAAGGGCCAAGGCAGGGAAATATGCTTCTTGGACATGAATGTATGGATTTGCAGACGATGTCAATGGGAGGGCTCTGACTTTCTCAACCATGGGATGATGTTCCCGGAAGAAGCTCTGTGGTGAAAACATAGAGTCCACCTAACCAAGAAGGGGAAGAACATCTTCATGCATTGATTCACCAACCTAATGAGAAGGGCTTTGAACTAGGTTCAAAGGGGTCAGGTGACAAAATCCCACAGGTAGGCAGAAAAAAAGTGACCTTAAGAGAGAGCTAGATGTTGGAGGGGTCATGAAAATTTATAATAGGGGTCATAGTAGCAACAAAAATAAAATCAGTGAGGGGCGTCTACTCAACATTATAGACATCTATACACAAATGCAAGCGGGATGAGGAATAAGCAGGAAGACCTGGACATGTTAGTACAAGAGCTAAATTGTGACTTAGCATCACAGAGACTTGGTGGTATAAATCTAATGACTGGAAGATTGATAGAGAGAGTTATAGCTTCTTCACAAAGCATAAGCAAGGGGAAAGGGTGGAGATGTTGCATTGTATATCAAGAATATATGTACTTGTTCTGAGGTCCAGAGGAAGATGAGAGGCAGACAAGTTAGAACTCTCTGGGAAAGAGAAAAGGAGAGAAAAATAGAGGTGACATTATAGTAGGGATCTACTGTAGACCACCACATCAGGAAGAGGAGGCGGATGAGGCATTTCTAGAAAAATAATAACAGAAATATCCAAAACACAAGACCTGGAATTAATGGTATTAACCTCCCAGACATCCCTTGGAAAAGTAATACAGCAAAACACAAAATGTCCAATAAGTTTTAGAATGTATTGGAAACAACTTTTTGCTTCAGAAAATTGAGGAAATAACCAGGGCGACAGCAAGTTTAGACTTCATTTTGACAATAGAGAGGAATTGGTAGTGACTCTGAAGGACTGAATGGCAATTTGGGTGAAAGTGATCAGGAAATGATCAATTTCATGACCCTACGGAAAGGAAGAAGTGAGAGCAACAAAATAATGACAACGGACTTCAAAAAAGCAGGCTTTAACAAATTCAGAGAACTGGTACTGGGACAAAAAGCTAAGAGAGAAAGTAGTTCAGGAGAGCTATCAGTTTCTCAAGGAGGCAATTTTAAATACACAACTGCCAACTATTCTGATGCAAAGAAATAGGAAGAGGACAATTGGGCTCCATCAGAAGCTCTTTAATGACCTGAAAATCAAAAAGAAATCCTACAAAAGTTGGAAACATGGACTAATTGCTGAGAAGGAGCACAAAAGGATAGCCCAAGCATGTAGGGACACAATCTGAAAGGCTAATGCGTAAAAGATAATAAGAGTTTGTTTTGTTTTTTTGTTTTTGTTTTTTAAATACACCAGAAGCTAGACAAAGATGAAGGAAAGTGTAAGTTCTCCTCTAAGTAAGGAAAGAGAGCTAATAACAGATGATATCAAGAAGCTTGGGGTATTTAATGCCTGTTTTGCTTCAATCTTCACTAAGAAGGTTTAACAGTGACCAGATACTCAACACAATTAATATTAATAAGGGGGACGGAATGCAAGCCAAAATAGGGAAAGAACTGGTTAAAAAATATTTAGATAAGTTAGATGTATTCAAGTCATTGGGGCCTGATATTTATCCTAGGGTACTTAAGGAATTAACTGAAGCAATCTTTGAACAATTAGCAGTTATCAAGAATTTATGGAGGACAAGTGAGTTTCCAGAGGACTGGAAAAGGGCAAACATAATACCTAAGTTTAAAGGGGGAGCAAAGAAAACACAGGGAATTATAGACCAGTCACCATAACTCCGATACCTGGAAAGATCCTGGAACAAATCAGTAAACAACCAATTTGTAGGCAACAAGAGAATAATAGAGTTATAAAGAATAGTCAGCATGGATTTGTTTAAAAAAAAAACCACATTAACCCAACCTAATTTCCTTTTTAGACAGAGTGCTGACATAGTGGATAGCATAGACATGGTATCTCGATTTTAATAAGGCTTTTGACACAGTCCTGCATGACATTGTCATAAGTAAACTAGGGAAATGTGGTCTAGATGAAGTTACTACAAGGTGGATGCCCAACTAGTTGAAAGACTGTACTAAAAGAATAGTTATCTATAGTTTTCTATCAGACTGGGAGGACGTATCTGATGGGGTCCCACAGGGGCCAAGTTTTGTTGGCAAAAGTTATGCCACTTTAATTAAAGTGCTTTAATTAAAACTGTGGTTGCATGTCCACACTATGCTGCTTGTGTCTGCAGAGTGCATCCACACTAACAGCTCTTGTACTGACACAGAGAGCAGTGCACTGTGGTAGCTATCACTCTGTACAACTAGTCACAGGGTGTTTTGGGCATGGTTTGCAATTCCTCATGGGGCAAGTACAGCCTCACATGATACAGGTTTCCCAATCCCATCCTTCCAGGGGCATCCTAGTAGATTGGCAGCTGCTTTTTCAACCAAAATGTGTGGGGAGGAGGCAGAGGAGAGTAGTGTGTCTAGGGTGGGGGAGACAGCAGGGTGACTGACCTATCCTGAGGCAGGGGGAGGGGGACACCCCACCCCATATTAGCCCCCAGCTCTGCTCCACACAACAGTCTCTCTGGAAGCAGCCCGCTTTGCCGGCCTGCCTGCCTATGGGTCTGTGATTTCCTCTGGAGTTCTCCCACAGCCTTCTCAGCTGCTAAGAGCAGCATCCTCAGCAGCTCTGTGGGCTCTCCCTGCTGAGCAGTGCAGCAGTCCCACCCCACCCCTGCTCCCTGCAGCAGCAGTCTGCCTGCTAAATGGAGCAGCAAGCTCAACTGTCAGATACTTCCTGGAACTTTGAAAGGGGATGGGGGGCTCATGCCTGAAGGGCAGCAGAGATCAAAACAGTGAGAAAAAGGGTCACGGCAGGCATTGTGGGATACTTATGGAACCCAGTTATGTGGACAAAACAAACAACGTCTACACTGACACTTTGTCACTTCAACTTTGCCTCAAAAAGCTTTATGCCTCTCGTTGAGGTGGTTTTATTTTGTTGGCAAAACAGCAGAGTTTTGCTGACAAAACTTTGTAGTGTAGACAAGGCCTATGATTGTTCTCTGGAATGGGACTAGCATATGAAGGAAGCAATCTGTTCCATTTTAAGGATGGAGCAGATTGCACACCCCAAAACAAGTTGGGCAGCCTAAGGACATTGTACCTGCCTGACCGGTGTACTGATTTGTCCCTCCCTGTGATGTGGGCTTCTGCAAGCTCCCCTAAATGCCACAGCATAGATCACTGAAACCTTGATGTTTATGTCTCTAACACAAAAGTAAATGAAGACTAGCTCTACTGAAATCAATGGTATTATACTGTATATAGTGAGTTCAGAATAAGGCCATTTTTTTCATCCTAAAAGCTGTACTTGTTTTCTGTAATATATATATACAGATTGTATTTCACTCCATGTCATTTTTATCCAGCAATTCACCAAATCAAGCACATAAGCTTTAGATGTTAACAAAGAGACTGCAATTGTTTGTAAACTTTCCTGAGTTGAATGCCTTCAGGTAAGAAGTGTACATTGCTGGGTAGTACACTAGAGTGCATCCCAAGTAAATCTGTCCTCCATTGAGGAACTGATATGCCAGTAACATACACTTCTGATGCAATACCTGCTTTATTAATAGTCAGTCTTATTAAACAATGAATCTGACAAACATTTTAAAGCTAAGTGGTGGAAGAAATAGTCAGATACTATAAGACAGAGAATATACTGCACCAGCTTGTACAATAGCAAGTAAGACACTATCAAGTTGTTATATGCATGAATAATCACACAGTGCTTATAGCAAAAATGGTACATTTGATTAACAACAATTTTTCATAGAAACATGTATCTGCTCTTAAAAAGAGCAACCTTATCCTGCGTTTGAGCCTCATTCTGCTTGCTGGCTATATAACTTCAAGCTTCTTCTGAAAAAAGTAAACTGAATTTCAGATATTCTAGTTCTGCATCTAGTTTTTTGTTGCTATGTTTGGCCACTCTTGTTCACTACATTACAGAAAATTCTCTAGGAATTTCCTTGGTAACCATAGACCCAATTCTGCCACCCCTAGTCATGTGGAACAGTACTTGACAGCATGTGCAGTTCCCTTGTTCATGGAGCAAGGCATCACTCAACACATGTAGCGGTGGCAAATCAGAGTTTATAGAAAAATCACTACATTTTAACATATACTCTATGAATAGCTATTGCTGCATTACTTAGATTGTAAGCTCTTGGGAACAGACACCATCGTATTGTCCTGTTTTTCTATAGTGCCCAACACAATGGTGTCCTGGTCCACGATTAGGCTGTTAGGTACCATGATAATACAAATAATAATATTTTCCAAGACACTCAAATTAATCCCAATGACAAATGCATTTGCTCTCCTTCTCATGTTTAGGAGAAAATGTGAAAACATTTTGTTCTTGAACTAAGATCACAGTTACCAAAATGCTACGTGACTTTACTTTCACACTCCTGCATTCCTACAGCAAACTTTGTTCTTCTTTACTTTGCCTCCTGGCAACACTAACATCATATGGAAAAAAATAACAGCTTTTGAAAATATTTCTCTGAACCTGAATTGTTCTTCAAGCAATTAAGCAGATCGCAGTGAATGTCTTCTAGTAGAGTATGGGGAGATTTGTCTGTCGGAGGAGTCGAAGAAGTGGTGAATCCCACATATATATTTTGCTCATAAAATATGCCCACTGCAATGTACGTGTGGGGGGTGGTAGGCCTTTGTCTGTCTTGCTGGAAAAAAAGAGTAGTGCTATCCCTTTAAGGGCTCCCTTACAAAGGGTGGGAAGGGGGGAGAGTTTAAAGGGATGGGCAGGAACCATTTGAAGCCTGATCAAGAGAAGGTCACTGTATTGTCTTTCCTGCTACCCAGAAGAGTGGGGTACATAGCCCCAGGAAGGCTCTCTTTTACTGGTAGCAGCCTTGAATTTTGCAAAAGGACTGGGGTCTCTCCTACTGTGGGCCTTATGCTAGTTGTTCTTTTCCTTGGGGTGCTGGGAAGGAATCTTACCCTCACTGCCATGTTAGCTGAGGTAGGGGTGGGGGTTGCCTTCCTCATGGTCCTGGGATGGGTGAGGGGGTAGGTTGTAATGTTGCAGCTTGGTAAGAACAACTCATGACAGATGTCCAGTGCAGGTACTTGGTGTGGAAGGGATACAGTTAGTGGATAAAATAGATTGGAAAATTATTTGACGAAAAGTTACCCAATGAGTAATGAGTTTTCAGGGCTCCTACATCAGATACAGTGGGCATCCAACCCCCCTTTTTCTAGCCACTGTTCACCTCATATAAAGGGAAGGTGCCAGGGTCCCAGTGATGTGATGGCTGGGTCCAGGTTAGGGATTATGTGGAATTTATTAAGGAAATGATGACCTCTCCCATACAACTTATTACTGGGTACTCCCAGATATGAACCAACAAAACTTTAGTTTTAACCTTTAAATCTGTGTGTCTAGTATGTAACCTTTGGAAACCATTCTAAGAACAATAATTGTAAAGAATAAAAAATGGAAAGGAATTTAATCATTTACTATGTAACAGTTCTAGGGCCACTTTAGAGACATAGGAATACCAGTGTAGTATGTTTGCTAAGTGCTCTTAGTGTGGACACAGCTATAGTGGGAACTCTGCATAGTAAAACAGCCCCCTGTGAGGGAAACAAGTTATACTGGTAAAAAGACAATTTTCCTAGTATAACCACATCTACACCAGAGGCTCTGCCAGCACAGCTGGATTGATCAGGAATCCTGCCTCTTCACAGCCCTGACCAACATAGCTGTGCTGGCAGAAATCTGTATTGTGTAGATTAGGCCGCTCTCTAAGGATCAGACTCTTGGGCATTGGACCATGGTACAAGGACGAGGGAATGTAGCAATAAACCATCTTACAAAGCAAAAAAATGTCAGGAGGGTGAATCAAAGTACTTTTGTTCTCATATACAGTAAAGAAGGTTCGTCGCTGGAAAGGGAAAAATCCCTCAAGACCATGAAGTAGAACAGTACAGTAAAATGACTGTGTATGCTTTTGAGAATAAGGTAATGGAATTTGCAACTCTTTCAAAAGATTGGGAGAACTAAAGAGAAGGCTGGATCATTCTCACCTATTCAAATATAAAATTGAGAAATTGACGTTGGGTATTGAGAACAAAATAATATTTTTCATTAATTAACAATGTAATGAGCACCCTTATGTTTGACCAGTTTGAAATGTTGCTATTTATTCAAATGAATTTCCATTTCACAAATGAGTTGAATCTTTCATGCTGGTGCAACTTGTTTTATGGTTGCCCACTGTAATTCTTTTTAATTTAATAAAAGCATCTGTAATTGTAATTTATTTAGTTAAAAATTCTGCTCTCAATTCCACTCAGTTGCACTATTTTCAAAACGACACACACTCTGCTGCAGAAAATCAATGTCCCTTCTTGTAATTTTTCTACGTAATGTGGGGGTTGGGACTCTCTGCTGAGTCCCCAACAGACTCCATTTCAAGTTATTTATAATGTTTATTCCCCTGGTTGTAGCATGGGAGATGACCTCTCTTTTGTTTGGGGAACCTTTTCTCTCTTTTTCCGTGGAGAGAGAGGGGAATCAGAATAAAAGAACAGCAAAAGTTGTCTGTTTCTAGGCAGTGTTTTGGGGTCACCCCTCTGGGGCTTGGCTTGCCAGCTGTCATAGTGTCTCTAATTAGGGCCTACCTCCAGCCCATCTTCTTGAAGCACCATGCTTTATAGCTGGCCCATCCACTTTTAGGGGAGTGAGGCCTTTGACCATCTTCAGGAAGGGATGGTGAACAGGAAGAAGGCTGCTGTACCTCAGAGACTGCTGACCATAGAGATAGCTCAACTAAAGAGGTCCTTTTCCTCTCTTTCCCTTGAGAGAGAAGGGGGAATCAGAGTAAAGTAAAGCAAAGGTGATCTGTCTCTTAGGCAGTCTTTTGGGGCTTGGCTTATCAGCGGGTAGTGTCTTTAATTAGGGTCTATATCCAGCCCCTCCTCTTGGAGCACTTTGCTTTATAGCTGGTCCATACTGTTTTAGGGCAATGAGGCCAGAGAGTCTTTCTCTCTCTTGGCTGATTTGTCTTTTTGGTCAGCAATCTTTTTCCTGTTCACCACCCCTTTCTGAGCCAGGATTTCCCCCTTTTAAGCTTCCGCCCTGCAAGCAGAGCAAGACTTACAGATACATCTGGTCAGTGCTGAATGAGCCCAGAAGAGCTCATTAATTTCCCCTCTCCTGAGTGAGGGTGTGTCCCTTCACACATGCTATCATGTCCCATAGAAGATTCTGAAATAATTTACATGTAGATGTACCATTTTTTTTAAAAAATAGGCTGTATCCTGAAAGGAGCAGGGCTGACATCCAGGTATATATGTTGGATCCAAAGATAATTATATAATTCATTAAAGCTAATTGGTGCACCAAGCACTGTCTTCTAGGTTCAATAGAAGGACCTATCGATCCCCTCTATTTAGTGAAAACAACTATAGACAATGGGAATGACCATGACAGGGAGTAAGTTACATGATAGGCCAAAGCTAAACCAGGTGGCTTAACAGTCTTCCCTGGTTGCAAATGCATGAGGCCAAGGATATTTTTTTGCAGGCATTGTATCTTGGGGGGGAGGGGCAAGCCAGCAAAAGGAGTTGTGAGCATGCCCTGAAAGGAAGCAAAGAGAGAGAGCTCCTTGAGCACAGAGTAGCAAGCTTGAGGATGCCTGAACAAGGAAACTGCTAGTGTTTGTTTCTTCTGTGTTCAGGGAAACAAGACTTTGTGTGCATTTTTCATGAATGAATGAGATTACAACAAGAATATACCTGTCTGCTCTGATGGATTTCTCATCCAATTGGATGCAAGGTCCCCAAATTCTGGCAAACAACACAAGCCAAAAGTGGACTGAAAAGCCTCCATACTCCTTGTTCCTCTGCTCTGATTGCCAATTTGCATGTTTTCACTTCAGCCGCTGGCATTCAAGTGTTTTCTCTTTGTGCGTGTGTGGTTTGATGTTTACATTCATCCAAAAAGACACTCACAAATATAAAGTGAAGCTTCTCATAGGGGTATTTCGCTGAATAAAAACTGCATAATAAATACACCATGACATAGAATACGTTTCAGAGACAGGCTTCCAACACAGGCAGAGAAAATGACGAGAAAGGCAATGAGACCCAGGTGAAAGGTAACGAACAATTTTGTGTGTGTGCGCAGTTTGCAAAGGCAACTGAATATCGTGTACTTCCTCCTATATTCGTTTCACCAAATTCAAGGAGTGTCAATGGGAAGTATTCACACAAGCAATTAACACCTGAAGTTTATCACCACCCAAATTATTTGCAGCTGGATTAGCACCTCTTTAATTAAAACCCCAAACCAGAAGCATAAGCAATTTTAAAAAAACCCCACCAACAAACAAGCCATTCTTGAAAAGTTTAAAACACTGGTACATTAAAATGACTTACATAATTATGGCTAAACCTCCAAGCCCCGTGTTCAAGTGACAGAATTCTCTAATGTCACACGCATGGCAGTCAGTTTAGAACAGTCTGAACAAGCTGGGCAGCATATGTGCTTAAATATACAACTAACCCCAATGTACAACTCACCCCTATTTTTAACTAGGATTGTCTATGACACTTCAGTCACTGTATTACTTTACCTGTCCATATGTGTACTGCAAGTTACTGTTTGGCTTTGGTTTATACTATATTGGTATATAGTATTAAATAATAATCATGGCATTACATTACCAGCCACTATCACAGAATATGTTACCATGATATAAGTCTAAGGCATTTCAAAATGCCTGACATTCTGGGTGAAAGTTTTACCCCCTTGAAGTTAATGGCAAAAAAACCCATTGACTTTTATGGGGTCAAGATTTCAGAGAGAGAGTGTCACTAGCTAACCTGAAAGAGGTGTAACTTGTAACAGCATTATAGGCTTTAAATTATATAAAGTGTTCCACTGGAGTATATGCTTTACCTTACCACCACTGCAAGTGCCCTATAATGCTTCCGACCCAATTAAATACAATGCTGTATCTTGTGAGAGTTAAATAATATAGATAACCAGAGCACAGCAAACACACTGAAAGCCTCAGACAGCAGGATGAGAATAACAGCAAATGTAGAGGGGAGGCCTGTTAAAGGCAGAAGGAATTGTAGGAGGAGGAAGAAATTAGGAGAGGGAAGTTTGGTTTAAGAAAAGGAGTAAGGCTCAAACTGGTTCGTATCTTTCCTGCTGGACAAAGGAGGACAAAGCTGAGCTTTACTAAAATGCACCCAAGATGATGATATCCCATTGTTCCTGTTGTGTCCTATTGCCTACAGCTTATAACCTTACCCATTGGTCTGTATTCAGAATGCCTCAAAACTCTGAAGTGCTGCAATTCTGTTGAAGGTAATGTCCCATGGAGTTCTCAGAACCTGGGGCTATGTTGTCCGACTGTTGTGAAGGATCTTTTTGCCTTTACTGATATATTCCTTCATTGCAGGCATGTTGCCTGATTTAAAAAAATAAAGTATAAACAAAAGCAATGCAGAACATCATAATTCCAGAACAACAACATAAACTGTTCATAATTTAATTGACTCACTGTTTGTGATTCTCGGTCATGTACAGCTTTTTCAATACATTCTTTCTCCCCCTTCTTTGTTCCCTTTAAGCAAATGGGTCTGGACCAGGAGAAAGGGCATGGAGGCAATCCTGGCAAAACTTTCATTACACTGCTGTTTCACTTTTTAATGGTGAGACCTGGATACTGACTCTTCTCATTGTCCGTCATAGAAACACCTGTTAAGAACACTGTGCTCCAGCATCAGTGTTGGATGCAAAGCTGAAAGGTGTTATTTAAACAATGCCAGGAGCGCATTATCCTCTTCTAATTTTTCATGTCTTCCAAACTGAACTAATGATTGAATTAGCAAAAGCTATTATTAGGATAACAAGAATTTAAGACTTTTCTAGGCATTGAGCATCTTAGTAGTAACTCTTTTGTTTATCCATTTAAAATAATCTCCTACTCAGCAACCGAAAAGAGTAGTGACTCGGGAACAGGGAGGACAGCAGCTCTGCCTAGTGATTTGAGCCTATTATTTTGGAAGTTTAATGTCATTAGGCTTCTTTCTCTCTCTCTCACCAAAACCTAGCATTTAAACCCATGATTAAAGTACAGCTCTACCCCTTTATAACACCACCCGTTATAACACAAATTCAGATATAACACGGTAAAGCAGCGCTCCAGGGGGACGGGGCTGTGCACTCCAGTGGATCAAATCAAGTTCGATATAACATGGTTTCACCTATAAAGTGGTAAGATTTTTTGGCTCCCGATGACAGCATTATATCGAGGTACAGGTGTACCTACACTGTATGGTCTGTTGTATTATTACTCAAATGCTACTGCTAATAGATAACAAAGCATAGTATGTGATCAAGTAAACTTTGTTAGATTAGTGCCTTAAATGTTTTTTTACGGCAGCTGCTCTACTAATGCGCATCACAAGATAATTCTAATATTCTTGTTATTGCTACATTGTGAGCCTGTATTCCATGCACCCAGATTCACAGATGAACTGAAGCTCAGCGGTTTCTCTTTGGACACACTATAGCAGATCTAAAGGTAGCCATCCTGCAGCAAAAAAAACTTCAGGACCAGACTTGAGAGAGAAACTGCTGAGCATCAATTCATCTGCAAATTTGACACCATCAGCTCAGGATTGAACAAAGACTGTGAATGGCTTGCCAACTGCAAAAGCAGTTTCTCCTCCCTTGGTTTTCACACCTCAACTGCTAGAAGAGGGCCTCACCCTCCCTGATTGAATTAACCTTGTTATCTCTAGCCTGCTTCTTGCTTGCATATATATATATACCTGCCTCTGGAAATTTCCACTACATGCATCCAATGAAGTGGGTATTCACCCACGAAAGCTCATGCTCCAATACGTCTGTTAGTCTATAAGGTGCCACAGGACTCTTTGCTGCTTTTACAGATCCAGACTAACACGGCTACCCCTCTGATACCAGATTCACAATCACTCGCACAGATCTGTGCTTCCACAATATACATATTTCATATACTCACATTTCTCTTCTTATGTCTACATATTTTATACAAGAACAGAAAAATACAGATAACTATTTAGACATATTCAGAGACCTACTTAGTCACCCCATATTCCTCCAGGGCGTTACAGATGAATAGACTATATGAATTGGCTGAGCGCTGGCCAAATCATTGCTAGGTGATAAAGATTTTTTTTTTCCCCAAATGAAAGAACAATGACAGCCCATTTCAAATTTGCTGGGATAATGCTAACGTAGAATGAAGAATGAACATGTGTGATTGTCATAAACAGATAGTTACGGGTTAATGTCTCTTTTACCTGTAAAGGGTTAACAAACAGGGAACCAAACACCTGACCAGGGGCCCAATCAGGAAACAAGATACTTTCAAATCTTGGTGGAGGGAAGCCTTTGTTTGTGTTTTTTGGGTTTTGCTTTGTTCTCTCTGGGCTCTGAGAGTGACCACACCTACCTACAGGCTCTCTAATCTTCTATTCCAATTTAGTAAGTACAAAAGGTAGAAAGGCGGTTTAGTCTTTTTGATTGTTTTTGCTTTATTTGCAAATGTGTATCTGGCTGGTAGGGGTCTAATGTGTGTTTGGCTAAAAGTATTTTAAATTGTATTTCTGCTGGAGGAGGCTTTTTTCTCCAGTTTCTATAAGCTGACAGACCCTGTAATATTCCGTCTTGAATTTACAGTGATTTTCTTTATTCTTTTTTTCTTTTATTAAAAGTTTTGCTTTTAAGACCTGTCTGATTTTTCCCCTTGTTGAGGTTCAAGGGAATTGAGTCTGTACTTAACAGGGAAGGAGAAGGGTGGGGGAGAGAAAGTAGGGGGAACCCACCTGATTTCTCTGTGTTGTGATTCAAGGAGTTTGAATCACGGTGATCTCCTAGTGTACCCAGGGCGGGAAAGATCTGGGAGGAAGAAAGGAGAAGGGGGAATCCCTTTGTTTAGATTCACGGAGCTTGAATCTGTATATCTCTCCAGGAGCCCAGGGAGGGCACACCTGGAGGGGAGGAGGGGGAAGGGAAATGGTTTATTCCCCTTTATTGTGAGACTCAAGGAATTTGGGTCTTGGGGGTCCCCAGGGAAGGTTTTGGGGGAGACCAGAGTTTATCAGGCACTCTACTTTAAGTCCTGATTGGTGGCAGCACTACAGGATCTAAGCTGGTAATTAAGCTTAGGGGAATTCATGCCAGTTACCCATATTTTGGACACTAAGGTTCAGAATTGGGAATTATACTATGACAGTGATAAAAAGAAGTCAAAGTGAAAATGAAATATAACAAGAGCATACTAAGATTAGGGTCACAGAAGCTAGTGCCTGTCTCCAAGTCAGAAATGTTCTACAAACACTTGTTTCCACTAGTTGAGTCATATTCTTATAAACCTGTGATAGAGGAGTTGACGGGATTGAGAAATGGTCTGGAAAGAAACACAGAGATCAGAAGAAATAATTTTAAAGCTAGGAAAACTTGAGCAAAATTCAGTGTAGTTAAAATTAAAAAGTCTGCACTACTTCACAGATGGCTAATAACAGAAAAAGGTAGGTCAGAACATCGTAGTAATTACTCAAACTTAGAACACCATTTCCCACAGGAAAACAACATAGATTTTAAATAAGTCACAAAGAACAAAGCTAGTCTAAATCTACTACCTTAAATTTCCCCAATTTTGTTCTGGTTTCTAAGGACTACAGATATGGTGTATATACTATGCATAAAACCTACTTCTCAATTATATGTCCTGCTAAATTGATTCATTGATATGACTGGCACCATGGGCCAAATTGGTGCCTGCTATATTTCCAGTTAAATCAGTGGGTCAAATTCTGCTCTTACACCACTGTAAATCCAGAATAAAACTACTGATTTTAGTGACTTACAAGTGACCTATACTGGTGTATGAGAGGACAGCACTGAGCCCACAGACACCTTCTTGGTGGGATAATTCAATTTAAAATAGGATCTTCATGTTTTCTTAATTATAACTGATATACAAATCAATAGCAGACTCCTGTTAGGCTAACTCTAAACTGTTCAATTACTTGCTGTCCTCTTACGAACAGTCAGAAGGCAAAGTTTCCAAGCATGACTCTGCAAACTTCATTAGAGCTACATCAGGGATGAATTTAGCTTTTCATATTAATCTAGGCAATAATCCTGTAACTAATAACTTTTCAATTTTAACTCTACTATTTAGACTCCATTCAACCATTTTAGTAAGTTAACATACACTCGTCCTGATGTACGGAGGTCCTTCTCTACATTTTCTTGCTGAGTGCTTAATTCCTACTTTGGCATCTAAATTCTACCAGTAAAATACGATTTGTTCTTCTGAAACCACCTATATCCAACATACATAAGATGAAAAGTGCACTTAACTAAGTTAATAACAATACTAGAACTCAAGATGATGAAGTGGTTCAATGCAGAGCGTGAATGAATGTGATCAATATGGTCTTAAACCCCATCTAGTAATACAACAAGGCAGTTTTAAATGCTCTTCCAGTTCTGTGATTCCATTATTTTTGCAGTATTAATGAATGGTTTCCGCTACATATATCATTGCAAGTATATGAATCTTAAATACTTTGCTTGCAATTTATAAGATACTAAACTATTATTAGAGGTTAGCAAGCTTTTACAATTAATTTTATGCTCTCAGTTTGTCTCCATTTATTTCTCTTCCTTTAAAGACTCTTCCAAATGAAGGGAAAGGATGACCTTTGAAGCTCCTTCATGCTATCCCTTGGCCACTACAAATAATGTTCCAATGCAGTAGTCTAATTAAAGATGCAAGACAAAGACTCTAAAATGCCTTTTATAGTTCCTGCTCCTCTCCACCATACAATGCAGTGCTGTGAATTCTAGAACAATATGCTTACTGGAATGATTTCATCCATCTCAGCAGTCAGAGGAATAAAAAAAATGTGTTGGAGGAAAGGTATGTAGTAGTAGTATGCATTAATGGGCTACTAGTTTATAACTGGCACATTTAAATTAATAATTTCTATTCATTATAATTCACCCTTGCTAATATTAGGATAATTCACTAATGGATAGTTACAAATATACATTGTTTGGAAATTTAAGACAAAAGTGTTAATCTTGCTGGGATGAAGTATTAAAATTAATGAAATGATAGCATCTCAATCTCCATATGCAAATGAGGATAAATGGTCTGCCCAACAATAGCATAAGCAAAAGATTATGATAATAAATTGTGTTATCTGAATTAATGACTGGCTAACCCCACTTCATAAGGTCATAGGAAGTCCCAGTGCACTTATTACTAAAATTTATCATTCAAGCCTGTGAATCCTTTTAATTATTACAGTGTATCTTAATTAGGAGACAGAAGTGTAAAGTTTTTCTGTCAGATACAAGTCTGCAAAAGGAAAACTTCATTTTTCTTCATTCAGAGTATTCTCAAATTTTCAGTGTTACCTTTTATATATTCTGTATTATGTACAAATCCAATCAGGCTGCTGCAGTTATAATCATACCAAAAAGGTTATTAAAATATTTACTCAATAGTTGTTCTCAATTCCCCACTCTACTATAGGTGTCACAATTTCTGCCTTTTGTGACAACACATGAGAGAATCAGAACTGAAATGGCCACAGCCAAAATTGCCAGAGTCTACTTTATTCACACTTACTTTATTTAAGGGCATCTCTTTCTGTAAGGTACATTCCTGGAGATGATGTTCTTAGGACAAGGGCTATGTCTTCCTAAGTGTTTATACAGTGCCTTGTACAATGGGAATCCAGTCTCATATGAGGCATCTAGGCAACATTGTAATAAAACTAATAATAACACTTAGTTCTTACCAGTGCTTTTCATCTATAGATCTCAAAGCACAAAAGAAGGTATTATTATCCCCAAGATATTTTCTGAAAGAGATATCATGAGCCATATTTTAAGAAGTCTAACAGTACATATTCTGTGATTTCCATCCCTAAATCAGAATTAATTACATGCATACAATGCTGTGTGTGCCTAGCATGCCTCAAATACCAAATGTGTGCATTCAAGTCAGGTATTCCAGAATGGATGAAACCAGTCAAGCAACTGATTGCTCATATACATATACCTGACCAGCATATACACATCTTTTCTTTGTATCCATAAATTAAACAAGTACAAATGTATGCATGCAGCTGTGTACCCCGGATGTTGAAAATCTGACGCTATATGTCCAGCTTCTCCTCAGATTGATCTATTTCACATCCTGGAAGGGTAGACTGAGCCCACCAGAACAAAAGGTCCATCCCCTAAATTGGGGGTAGGAAGCAGAGTCAGGTATCAATTAAACACACGGGACAACCAATGAGAAAACAGGAATGAGAATGAGGTCAAAGTCATAAAACAAGGAAACTGGATGGGCATTGAGCAGAGAATCCAGACAACACCCATGCTCTGGGAAGGAGTCAGTGGACACTGCTGAGAGGAACTCTGCACAAAGATGTGAAATGAACAGAGCATAGAACTAGGCCTCACATTTACATAGGACCTGCCCATCAAGCCGCCTCTTCCTCCTGGACTGTAAGATGACCATTTTGGCCGATGCATGAGGGAGACTGAAGAGGAGGTCTCACAAGTTTGTACTCTCATAGATAGGATGTACATATAGGACTAGCTATAAGGCAAAGTGCAACCAGAACCTCAGCAGCACGTTCTGAGGAACTGAAAAAAGGGCTTCAACCTGACATACTGAAGGTAGACTTGCACTAGAGACACAGAACAGACAGGTGTCAAGGGACATCATAAACTTTACTAACAACATGCCCATGCTCACAGCTCCATGGAGAAGCTACCAACTGATGTCCCTCTTTGCCACAGCTTGGATGAACAGGCCTTTTTGTCATATCCAAAAATAATCACATTTTCATGGGACTTTTGCAAAATAGAGCTAAAGCCTTGATTTTTTTTATACAACTGCTTTTAGAGAAAGCTCAGTGGCCATCTAACTGTAGAAGTGCTTCAGCTCAAAATTATTGCAAATTAACTGTAATAAAACAAATTATAATGCATTAACGATGGGAATCCACATTTTACTCCTGAAATAAAATAGGTTTGAGCCAATTAACTAATTTCTGCAAAGGCCTAAAATTATTTTATTAGTGCTTTCAAAAATGGTTTCTGCAAAGCAACATTTATTGTCTGTTTGCTATAGTTATCAGACCATGCTGTCTATAGCCTGCTGTTGAGGCCTCTGCTGTCCCTTATCACATTAACTGTGACATAAACACCTTTGATTAAATGAAATGGTGAGGTGCAGCAAATGAGGTAAGTGCTTTTACCAAGCTGTAATACCCTGCTTCATACTGGAGATCTTATTTGCTGGCCTTTATTGACAGTTGATAACACTTTTTGTGTGAGTGCCAGCCAAAGATAGCCATTTAGAGCTTCTAAATAATTAAGTATTGATTAATCAACCCAGAAATATATAGAACATTTTTCAAGATATTGCCCATTCGTAAAGGTCTTATTATTTCCGCCACAACAAGCAGGGAAAGTGCCGACCGTCCATAACTTGTTTGAGTTTAAAAAATTACAGGTCTGCACTGTGGTCTCCAGAGATAACAGCACAGATGAGCGACTGCCATCGAACAAATGCATGTGCCTTTCTGCCTTGTTGTGCTTGTTGTCCCCACTGTCAGCTGCCTGTCAGTAAGAATGGGTTTCAGCTGCCTAAGTGTCATAAATAACAAAGCAGTTAGTGATGGGTGAAACTCAAAATGTTGAGAGGGTTTGTTCATTTTAAACTAATCTAATTATTATAGGAGCAACTCACAGTTTGTTCTTATCAGGCCAGGGGGGATATAATCCTCCAGTGATCTCAGCTGCTTTAAGTCCTTCTCTTTCCTCCAGCTATCAGCTGGCTCTTGGTAGCCTGGGCTGGGAAGATCTCCCCTATATCAGCCTCTGGCTTCTTTGTTCTCTGGCTGGGAAATGATCCAGCAAGCAGGGTCTCCTACTCTTATGAAGGGGTAAGCCTGGGTGAGGCTCACCTGTCTTTCTCCCACTCTTTCTGCTCTGCAGCCTGCCTGGCTGTTTCCCTCCTTCTCTTTTAATAGGCACTGATCCATCTTCTCTATCTCTGTGCAAGAGGACTTCCGATTCCCTGTCTGTGGAAAGACATGGGGTGTGCCTAGAATATTCCATTCTAACTGAGCCCATCTCTTCTTTCCTCCCCCTCCCAGTGCCCACACAAGTACCATGTGCTCTTTTCACAAGGGAATAGGATGAGGCCAGATATTATGGAGTCCATTATTCTTTGGATGACTTTTTGAAAGTCTCTGACTTTAATTCCATCATGACTGGGGAAAGGGGGGTGCAGTCAAAGGGCCTTCAGCTGCCATCTTAATTGTAGTATTTTCATTATCAGAGTCTTGAGTGAGAGGAATACAGAGGATTATGTAAGCAAAATATCAAAACAAGTGTTTTCATGTGTAATCAACAGATCAGAGGTAAGCTGTTCCCTTTCTTCATTCTGCCGCATTCTAGAGTGTTCTACAAAAATCATAGTGAATATATAAAATCAAGTCACCAATTAAATATTTCAATAGGCCAGAGAGTATTGTGCATTTTTCAAATTCTGCAATCCTATCCCATTTTCACTAGGGTGAGTAGTGACAGAGTGAAGTATCAAAAAGTATATTTCAAGGTGCTAAAATGAAATAACTTTAAAACATGGCTGATTAAAAAGGAGGAAACTAGACTTCCGACAACAAGTGGAGCAGCTTCTGCTGGTTGGAGTATGGGGTTGTCTCCAGCATCACCTGCAGCAGATGCCAAGTACTAATTGCCTGATACTGTTAACGTTTCTGAGACATCTTAGCAACTGTGATGGAAGTTTCTATGTGTGCTTACCTTTGGAAAACAAGGCCACTCTTTCTGCTCATGTTAGTTTGATGATTTTCCATAGCTCCATTAATGTGAAACTAATAACAATGTACTTTGTTTCTATTGTTGTACAGCTTTCAGGCACAAACTACTTTTGACTAATTATGCAAATGAAGTCTGGTTTCTTAAACTGGAAAAAGGCTTGAGACAAATTCAAGAGGCACTAAGCTTCTTCATAGTATCACAAACCATTTGATTGTGTTCAAAAGACAATAAAAATATTGATGTCATCCTAAGTTTTTACTACTCTCAGAAGAAAGCAGGAAGACCATAATGAAAATATTTAGCAATATGTTTTATCTTGCCAGACAAATACTTGTACTAAGGCTATTCAATGACCAGGCTGAAAATATGCCCTTAAGTGCAGAGGTTGACTGCAATTTTATTCAACTGCTTTTTTGCTGGTTGAATATGATCCTTATATTTTAAATTTGCAACAGGAGGAACTGCAATCTACAGCCATTCGCTCAGCTCTGTTCCCTACATCATGTGGGTGTTGTGAGAATAGATTTATGTATATAAGATGGTTAGAATCTACCATGATGAGTATCATAGGAAAAGCCCATAAATAAACTAGCCAAACTGTTTTTGAGCATAATAAAAGTTAGTTTGGGGGGTTTGAGAAGGGCTTTAGTCATATCAGACCAGATTCAGTCTGCCACTATTGAAAAAACATTGCCATATTGAGGTCACCCAGTTTCAGGTTACTGTCTGGTATGATTACTGGCTTATTACCAATCACTTAAACTACATTCTATGGGGTTATGTGGATTTTGAAGTGGAGGGGCATCATGTAGATGACATGGGTTCACTTTGGATAGGAGGGGTTGTCAGACTATGTGTAAACCTGAAAGTGGAATTGTTTCTTCATTTGAAAAGCTAAACATGTGCCAGTGCTGTTGCACTATGAAGTGACAGGGGTACAGTGTAGAAACCCCTTGCAGCTGGAGATTAATAGGGCTTAATTTCATCAGGAAGAGAAAGGAAGTGGACCAGCTGGAGGCAATTGTGATCCATTATAAAAAGGCTTGTTTTTTCACTAGCACTGTTTGAAGGAAGAGAGGAAGCATTTCTTTCTGAGTGGCCTGGTGAAAGAGTTCAAGGCTGTCAAGCTGCAGGATCCAGCAAGTTGAAGAGCCAGGTGCTTGATGGATTAGTCTACATTTATGGACAATTGGTTTTGTTTATATGAAGGGAGAGAAGAGAAGTAAGTTACCTTCTTTTATTTCTCCCCTGCCCCACCTCCCCCCCTTTTTTTTTTTGACTCGGCTGCAGAGAGCCCCAAGATGCTCCTATTTTTGTGAAATTTAATTTTCCTCTGTGATTTTTTTTTTTTTTGTAGATTGGCTACATGCTAGAGGGAAATTGAGGTAGTAACTGCACTCTACAGGAAGAGGTAAGGTGCTTATCCACAGAGCTATTTTCCAAAAAATTTTAGACATTCTAGGTATGTCTAGCATGCCCGTTCTCAAGGCAATGAATATGTGGCCAATGGGATAACTATGCAGTTTTTCACAAAGGGTCTGTTCCAAAGCACACTCCAGTCAATGGAAAGACTCCCATTAATGTCAGTGTGCTTTGAATCAGTCCCATATTTCCCTTTTGGAGCTAGGACATCATCAGGAGCACATTTCATGATTGCAGCATGTTCCATGTCCTTACCAGAATAGACAACCCTCACAAGCATCCTCCTACGTAGTCAATAAGCAGATATGTTTTACTCATGATAAGCCAAAGGCTGTCTCTAGAGCTCAGGGACAACACATGCCATTGTGACACATTCCAGGAGACTCTGAACCCATAAATCAATGACTAGCTTGTCATAATTAGAATGATGTCTCCTGATCTGTAACAGATAAAAGGGATGGCACATATTCTTCATATAAAAATAACCTAATTATAATTTGCAAGCTAATAGTGCAATCTTATATTATGCGTGTTCATTAACAGTTTCAAAACACATGGTGGTGTGACACAACAGAATAGAAATCTCCTGCAGCAAAGATTGCAGCACTGCCTGGTATATGACAAGTCTCTCAGTAAAATGAAAGGCTTGTATGTCTATGATGCTAGCAATAACCATGATTGTTGTTGACAGAGTTTGTAGCTAATATTTCAGGAACTCCAAGCAAACAAACCTTATGAGTGATACAGCACATGGTAGCCCTAGCTCCTAACAAAAAGTCCCTTAATCCTAAATCATAGGTTAAGTGTGTCTTTAGTTTAACGAAGTGGTATACAACACACCAAAAAATAATGCAGCTTTAACTGCAAAATGGTACAGTCTGAATATTTTACTCTCTGCCATCAAAGAGCAAGAAACCTCTTAAGGATTGTCAAAATATATAAGAGTGGATCATGATTTTGAGTACACCTTAATGCCTTGCAGCAGCCAGGGTAAAAAAACTGTCAGGTTGAGGTAGTAAGACAAGGGAGTCTTCTGTCATAGTAGCTGCAGTTCTAGTTTCTTATGGCTGATACAGAAATGGGTTAAAAAGGTTGATGTGGACTAGATTGTCAGAATGAAGTTTGTGACAGACAATAAATGAAATGTGGTTATACAACATTCTACAAATAGAGGCTTCCTATGAATTTAGTGGTAAAACTGCAATTAGTCTGAAAAGAGGTCCCTGAAGTTACAGTTCATTGCACAATGTTTGTAATGGTTGCATAGGAAAAAAAAAGCTGAATCAAAGGTATTTTATGAAAAAGAATACTTAAAATGGTGAAATTTTTATATAGTATTCTCTGACTACTGTCTAGCCAGCTGTAGTTGTTGTCATGGGTGAAATGCTGACCAATATCTAGATCCAGACATCATAAATACTAGGTTTTCACCCAGTGTTCTGTTCAGAAGGAGCATTGTAATTTGTGCTTATCTTATTCAAATTGGGGCAGAACTGAACCACTAGAATTATAACACTGTTTCTAGAAATGATATCGTATACACATTGTTGGTTACAGAAAATTAACTGCAGCATAAAGCACAATTTCAACCTGGGGAAAAAAAATCAGGGCACAATCCTGGCCCCTGGTCAATGAGAGACTTAGTCATCTATTTCAATGCATCCAGGATTTCTCCCCTAAACTGGTTGCTGGATTTGATCAAAAAGTGGCAGTGATGGAATTCTGAGCAAAAACTTTCACTTGAAACTTCTCATGACATTCAAAAAATTGTTTTGAAATTTTCAAAAATGTGTTTTTTTTAATTTAAAATTTCTCCCTGACCCCACTAAATATAACAGAACAAATGTAATTTAGGCTATCCCCTACTTTTTCCTTTTCCTCTTTTTTCCATTCAAATGTTTCCCAACTTGAGCATACTTTGAAAAGTTTACAGTGACAAAAGGGAAGAAAAAGTGGAAAGTGGGTGGCAGGGAAGGAGGAGGGGCTTGGGGCTAGACACCAATCATTCTGTTGCATTCCATGACAAAAGTAGAAGAAAAGGTGGAGAAAAGTTAAAATAAATCTGAAATTTTGGAAATGTTTTATCATTTTGAAAACCAAAACAGTTCAATTCAGCACAATCTCTGTTTTCATTCTGAAATTTCTTATTGAAAAAACTCATCAGTTTCCCATGAAATACTTTTTCACAAAATCCCATTTTTTATTGGGAAAATCTTCCAGGAAGTGTTGACCAGCTTTCTCTAAAGAGTTAACAGTAGGTAAGACCACATGAAGAGGTGTGGAACATGCTGGAGACATTAGGATTTTGTGTCATCAGTGAGTGAAATAACCAGTACACAAAGGAGTGTGTTCTTAGGTGGCCTTGTTTGGGACAGTTTTAGAAGAAGAAAGAGCTTTTTCTTGTTAATAAGACAGAGAAGTCCTACTCTATGCAGGTAGGATAGATGGCCATGTGACCTAGATTTTTTATTAACAATGGTTTGTTCCATTTACCCAGTCATATTGGTTATTTGTTTTTCATTTAAGTTATAGAACACAGTTAATTCTAATCTGAAAATAATAAAGTTCTCTATAGTACCAGGTCCCTTGCTTATTCTTGTACAGTAGCTTCTATTGATTATCTCACTAGTGCTTATTTATTTTTTATGAATGGAGTTTCCTTGTGCCACACATTTTATTGGGCTCTGTTCCTATTTATCACTACTGATTGGGCTCCAAGTTTTCATTAACTTATATTGACTCCATTCCCAATGTTCCTCTTAAGCTATGTCTATATTGACCTGCAGTATGAACTATTGGAGTGTCAATAACAGTGCTCACCAAAGTGCTGCACTGTAACGCCGCCATGTGGATACTGTAGGCATGAGTTAAAAGGTTCCTAATTCCAATTAATATAGTCCTGTTAAAAGAGGACTATGTTAAGGTGAATTAGGATTTTTTTAGTTCACACCTGCAGCATACACATGGGGAGTTAGAGTTCAGTCAAGCCCTTGGTGTCCATTAATTCTTTCCCAAAGTTTTCCACAGGCTCCCTGCAAAATGGTCTTAGACCCTTAGTCCATTAGTTCATACTATTTAACTAAAACCATGGCTAAAGATGTTAAGTATTAAAACTATATTTTGCTTGTAAAATACTATGCAGTACTTGGATGAGTTATAACTGCATGTGAAGATTCATGGTATCACATTTATCGACTGTTTTCCATGAATTACTTGCAGTTCTTTTCTTCCCTTAAAATGGCTGATTACTGAAGTAGAATTCTCTTATATTCCCCTATGAGGTGAAATTGTACCTGGACTTACACACTGTACTATTCCAGCCAACTCAGCGAGGGTGGGATGGGTGAGGAGCACATCAGTGAAGGTCTAGATCATAATGGTTCTCTGGTTTATGCTGTTACAAACAGAATATCTACAATGTGTTAGAGGATGGCTATGTGTAAGTACAGCATGAACAGGCAGGAATAGAAAACTGATTCAGATACTGTGGAAAAATATAAGGCCAAATCCTATTATCTCTGAACACCACTATAAAACTGGGGAGAGGGGAATTGCACTGAAGTTATTAAAATTAAAATTTAGGCTACTGCAAGTGAGATCTGAATTCAGTCCATCTCCTGAGATACACTTGGTTGTTATGACCAAAAATGTTATGGCACGAAGGACTTCAGTAGTGGAGTGGTCTGACTGGGTGTTGAGAAATGAAGGGCTGTGGAAGAGGGACTTGTAATAATGGATGATAGTGATTTGAATGCGAGAGTGGAGGGAGCAGAGACGCCCAAAGACTTGGATAAGTATTAATGATTACAGAACCTGTTCTGCTAAATTATGAACCTCCTCTTCAGCACAGATCCTTTTTCATCTCGGAGAATTAAACGCAATCTTTCTGAAGTTTCTCAAATTTTTTTAAGAAAACCTTCCACTTTGATTTCCAACAGTGACTGAAACCTGATGTGCCAAAATACTGAATACTGCGAAGGACTATCCTGTTGGTACTTCAAACTATCTCACAGCTGGATTGTAGCACAGGTTGCCCTAACTTTGCCCCAAGGAAGCATAGTCTGCAAGCCATCAGCCAAAGAAGTGTAGGCAGGGGATAGGTCTGTTGGACCCAGAGAATGGATGGGCTAAAGATATAGGAGTGGTTAGCAAATGAGTTTTGTTTCACCTCTGCTCTTGAAGGATCAAGAATATGTGATGAAGGATGAAATATGGTGATGAAAGGATGACATAGGTGAAATATGTGATGAAGGATGGAGAATTGTTGGGGCCTGTTGGAGTCCCACCCTCTGCCCCCACCCCCAAACTCCACGCATAACCCCTTCCCCAAGACACACAGATATTCTAGTCTACTGTTTATCTGGAAGATCATCTATCACTAATAAGCATCCAGAATGGAATTTTCAAAAGCAGTTGGTTTGTCTTAACTCTGCTCCAGCTGAAGTCAATGATAAAGCTCCCACTGTGAGCTTCAGTGGGAAGAGACTTCAGCCAAGATTGAGCATTCTTGAAAATCCCACCCTGGAAGAAATCTTGAGGTTTAAATGAATCACACCTTTTTATTTTGGTTAGTCTCATATCTCCCAATGAATATAGATATTTGATAAAGAGACTCTATATAATGGGCCTGAAAATTTTCCACTTAAAATAAATGACTCTAAATTGAGGGAAAGCCCACATACCCATCTGACAGCTCTTTATACCACTCTTTACTGCGGGAAGATTTATTTGTAATAAACTGAAGCATATGCTATCTTGTTGTTCAGTTGTAAAAATGAAATATGTGACTTTGATCTGTTACCTTGATACTGATTTTTTTTTAGAATATATAATTCTTGATGCTCTTTACTTTTTAAATGGTTTGAGATACGGAAACTAGTAATATTATAACAATTGCATAAAGAAAATTAAGGATGAATAATGAAATCCACTACTAACATTGATGTATAAAAACTGATTTTTTTAGTCTCATTTAAATACTCCAAGTAGCCACCTTAAATATTGAGTAGAATCATAGATGTGGTAGTTTGGTTATTTTCAAGATAAAATTGTTTCACAATAAGTCTTAAGTACGTCTAGTAGGGCTAGGAAAATTGGTTTGATCAATCAAAGTATTTAATTCAACTTCTAGCTCCCCCAACATAATCTTCAGCCTAGCAGGTATTTCATATTTACAGTCCAAGCTGAACAACTGGATTTATTCAAATCTTTATCCACAGTAGATATAAAGTAAAATGATTTTTCATCCTTCAGCAGTTGAGAGAGTCCTCTTTCAAAAGAGTGGTGGCAATAAAACTGAGGCACTTGCACTTTAATATTCAGTAAAGGCTAACTAAGTGCATTTGAATTGCTCTAAGGCTGAGTGACCTTCAATGACTTGTACATAGAGATTATCAAACATCGGAGCTGAAGTAACAGACCACGAACAGTGTCCGATTCTTTTCAGGCTAAATAGTGCAAATAACCATAATTATTCTGGGTGCCATGGTCAAAAGAACTGTTTATCACTTTTCTGCCTTATTGAAGAATCTTTTAAAGTACTAAATGATACATCATGCCTGTCAGGGTGTTATAAAAGAATTAAATGAAGCAAGTTCTAGGTAAGATTTTTGACAGCATATTATTGCATGCATCTCTATTCTTTCATTCACGTATTTCTCCACTTTGTAATGCAGATTTGAAATGTTAAGTCTCCATTTTGTTCAACTATTTGGTTTATTTTGTAATGGGTTGGTTCTCATCTTTGACTGCATTTCTTTGTATTCACTTAAAGGGATAATTTAAAAAAATAGTTAATGGATTCAAATTACTTGTGGGTGTGACACACTCATTCAGTAATTTATAGGGGGAAAGTGCTAGGGTACAGCATAGAAATAATCGTAAAAATATCTTGCATGCTCAAATTATACAAGAACTAGAAAGCTCTATTAACTAACATGTCTAAAAAGTTCCATATCTGTAGCCTGTTTTACATGCAGTGTCACACCAACCTACATTAACAAGAAGAAATTGATTATATTTAAAATAGCAACTTGAAGACAGACACTTTCTGATGAATTATGAGTAACTGAAATGCATCAGGAAAGAATAATACCTAGTAAGCTCTTATTTATTATTTCTGCAGTGCCATCGATAGGTGTACATGGCACTTCAGACATGTTTTTAAAAGCTGGTTCTCTGCCAAGAGAATCTTATAATCCAAGGGCTCAATCCTGTGAGGTACTGATTCAATTCCATGAGAACTGAGAGCAGTGGAGATTGAGACTATTGACATCTTGCAGGATCAGGTTCTCAATTAAATGTAGTACAACAAGGGGTGTGGGGGCAGAGGGAGGAGGGGAAAGGAGCAGAGGAGTAAGAGAAGGATTAGGATGAGAACAGTGAAAGATAATAAAATATTCTTCTGTCAGGTACGAACAGAAAATAATAGACCAAATCCTGAAGTGCTTGGTCAGTTCTTATTCTATCTGTACCCTCTCTACCTAACGAACCAAAAAATGCTTAATGCCAGAGTAAGGGCTGTGTAAAAACAGTAAAAGATCAGCAAGAACCTCATGATGTGACAAAGTATAAACTACATGATTAAACTAATTTTTAAATGACAAAATCATTCATATCCAATATAGTAACTGTTTTATAAAGTTAAAGAATCTAAACAGTCCCAATGGACAATAGTTTCATAGATGTTAGATCAGAAAGGACTGATAGGCCTGGTCTACACTACGTGTTTATACCGATTTTAGCAGAGTTAAACCGATTTAATGCTGCACCCGTCCACACAACGAGGCCCTTTATATAGATATAAAGGGCTCTTTGAACCGGTTTCTGTACTCCTCCCCGAGGAGAGGAGTAGTGCTGAAATCGGTATTACCATATCGGATTAGGGTTAGTGTGGCTGCAAATCGACGATATTGGCCTCCGGGTGGTATCCCACGGTACACCACTGTGACCGCTCGGGACAGCAATCTGAACTCGGATACACTGGCCAGGTAGACAGGAAAAGCCCCGCAAACTTTTGAATTTCATTTCCTGTTTGGCCAGCATGGAGAGCTCACCAGCACAGGTGACCACGCAGAGCTCATCAGCACAGGTAACAATGCAGTCTCCTGAGAATCGAAAAAGAGCTCCAGCATGGACTGCACAGGAGGTATTGGATCTGATCGCTATATGGGGAGAGGATTCTGTGCTAACAGAACTCCGTTCCAAAAGACAAAATGAAAAAACATTTGAAAAAATTTCCAAGGCCATGATGGAGAAAGGCCACACCAGGGACTCAATGCAGTGCAGAGTGAAAGTTAAGGAGCTCAGACAAGCCTGCCAGAAAACCAAAGAAGCAAATGGAAGGTCTGGGGCAGGGCCGAAAACATGCCACTTCTACGCTGAGCTGCATGCAATTCTAGGGGGGTCCACCACCACTACCCCACCCCTGTCTGTGGATTCCGAGGTGGAGGTGGTAATCTCAGCCATGATGGCTGAGGATTCTGTGGACGGGGAAGATAAGGAGGAGGAAGAGGAGGGCGAGCTTGCAGAGAGCACACAGCACTCCGTTCTCCCCAACAGTTAGGAGCTTTTTCTCACCCTGACGGAATTACCCTCCAAGCCCTCCCAAACCAGTAGCCCAGACAGTGAAGTCATGGAAGTGACCTCTGGTGAGTGTACCTTTGTAAATATAAAACGTTGTTTAAAAGCAAGTGTTTTTTAATGATCGATTTGCCCTGGGGACTTGGGATGCATTCGCAGCCAGTACAGTTATTGGAAAAGTTGGTTAACATGTCTGGGGATGGAGTGGAAATTCTCCAGGGACATTTCCATGAAGCTCTCCTGGAGGTACTCCAAAAGCCTTTGCAGAAGGTTTCTGGGCAAGGCAGCCTTATTCTGTCCACCATGGTAGGACACTTGACCACATCATGCATGTAGCAAGTAATCTGGTATCATTGCATGACAAAGCCTAGCTGCGTATGGTCCCAGTGTTTGCTGGCATTCAAGCAACATCCATTCTTTATCTCGCTGTGTTATCCTCAGGAGAGTGATATTGTTCATGATAACCTGGTTGAAATTCAGGAATTTAATTAAGGAGACAGAGATGGCCATTCCTACTGGGCTGTTTGTCTGTTGCTTAAAAGAAATTCTTCCTTGCATGTAACCAAGCGGGGGGAGGGGAAGAGGGGGAATGGCGCTGAGTTTTGTTGCATGTGGCTAGCAGGGATCTTCCCTGCTACCAGCCATGCGGTGGAGGGGAGAAGGGCGGTGATTAGCAGTGATCTTCCATGATACCAGCCACGAGGTGGGGGGAGAGGTAAAGCAATCATCCCAGAGAATTAGATGAGGGGTTGGTTTCTGCTGCTGCATGTTAACAGGAAAGAAGCAGCACTGAACGGGATTTGCTTGGTATTTGGGAAAGGAGGGCACTGTGTATATGAAGGCTGCAGAAGCTGAAAGACAATGGCTTACCATGGCCACATGCAAGCTGAGTTCTGCTGCCCAGACCTGCATCTGTGAGATCTCTAACACCAGAGCCGCAGGCACTCAATATTAAGATGCAAAATGCGACCTTGTAGTGAAATCACATGTGCTATGTAAGGTGAATAGTGTTGTTCACTGTGAAAGAGTATAATCATTGTTCTGTAAAATGTATCTTTTTAAATACTTCTCTCCCTTTTTCACATCCCTCATGCAGCTTCAAATTTTTCAAGCCTCCCTACTCCATCCCGAAGGCTATCTCAGATAAGGGTGAGGAAAAAAAAGACACAAGAGGAAATGGTCTCGGAAATCATGGAAGTGACCCGCAATGAAAGAGCTCATCTGAATGAGTGGAAGGAGGTGGTATCAAATTACAGGAAAGATGCCAGTGAACGTGAGGACAGGAGGGACGAATGTGATGAGAAGTGGCGGCAGGAAGATCAGAGGAGGCATGATGCAACGCTGGGGCTGTTGCATGATCAAACTGACATCCTTCGACATCTGGTGGAGCTTCAGGAACAGCAGCAGGGTCACAGAGTGCCGCTGCAACCCCTGTGTAACCACCCTCACCATTCACCATGTTCCATATCTTCCTCACCCAGACGTGTAAGAACGCGTGGGGGAAGGCTTCATGCACTGGCCCACTCCACCCCCGTGGACAGCCCAACCAAAAGGCTGTCATTACTTTGAAATATTTTTAGTGGCCTTTTCCTTCCCTCCTATCCTCCTCCCAAACCACAGCCAGGATACCTTGTCAGTTCTCTCCCTCTTTTTATAATGACTTTTTAATAAAGAATACATGATTTTTAAACGATAGTGACTTTATTTCCTTAAGCAAGCTGTAATCGAAGGGGGAGGGTGGGTTGCTTATAGGGAAAGAGTCAATCAAGGGGGGGGTCATCAAGGGGAAACAAACACAACAGTCACACTGTACCCTGGCCTGTGATGAAACTCATTTTCAAAGCTTCTCTGATGCGCACCGCTTCATGGTGTGCTCTTCTAATCGCCCTGGTGTCTGGCTGCGCATAATCAGCAGCCAGGTGATTTGTCTCAGCCTCCCACCCCACCGTAAAGGTCTCCCCCTTACTCTCACAGAGATTGTGGAGCACACAGCAAGCAGCAATAACAATGGGGACATTGGTTTGGCTGAGGTCTGAGCAAGTCAGTAATGTGCACCAGCGCACCTTTAAATGGTCAAATGCACATTCTACCACTATTCTGCACTTGCTCAGCCTGTAGTTGAACTGCTCCTGACTACTGTCCAGGCTGCCTGTGTATGGTTCAAACTGACATCCTTCGACGTCTGGTGGAGCTTCAGGAAGAGCAGCAGGGTCACAGAGTGCCACTGCAGCCCCTGTGCAACCATCCTCACCATATTCCATATCTTCCTCACCCAGACATGTAAGAACGCGTGGGAGAAGGCATCAGGGAGTAGGCTGGGTCCCCCAGGATAACTACAGGCATTTCAACATCCCCAACTGTTTTCTTTTCTGGGAAGTAATTCCCTTGCTGGAGCTGTTTAAACAGAGTAGTGTTCCTGAAGACGCGAGCGTCATGAACTCTGCCTTTCCATCTCACGTGGATGTTGGTGAAACGTCCCTTGTGATCCACCAGTGCTTGCAGCACCATTGAAAAGTACCCCTTGCAGTTTACATACTCGGGGCCCTGGTGCTCCGGTGCCAAGATAGGGATATGGGTTCCATCTATCGCCTCCCCCCCCACAGTTAGGGAATCTCATTGCAGCAAAGCCATCCACTATGACCTGCACGTTTCCCAGAGTCACAACCTTTCATAGCAGCAGCTTAATGATTGCTTTGGCTACTTGCATCACAGCAGGCCCCACAGTAGATTTTCCCACTCCAAACTGATTCCCAACTGACGGATAGCTGTCTGCGTTTTAAGCTTCCAGAGGGCTATTGCCACTCACTTCTCAACTGTGAGGGCTGCTCTCACCTTGGTATTATGGCGTTTCAGGGCAGGGTAAAACAAGTCACAAAGTTCCATGAAAGTGCCCTTACGTATGCAGAAGTTTCGCAGCTACTGCGAATCGTTCCAAACCTGCAACACTATGTGGTCCCACCAGTCTGTGCTTGTTTCCCGGGCCCAAAATCAGCTTTCAATGGCTAGAACCTGCTCCATTACCAGCAGGGTCTCCAAAACGCAGGGGCCCACGGTTTGAGAGAATTCTGCGTCCGTGTCCTCATCACTCTCGTTGCCGCTCTGCCGTAGCTGCTTCCTCCTCGCCTGGCTTTGCAGGTCCTGGTTCAGCATAGACTGCACGAGAATATGCAAGGTGTTTACAACGTCCACGATTGCGATCTTGATCTGAGCTTGATCTGAGGGTCCATGCTTGCTGTGCTATGGCGTTTGCACAGTTCACCCAGGAAAAAAGGCGCGAAACGATTATCTGCTGCTTTCATGAAAGGAGGGGTGAGGCTGTACCCAGAACCACCTGTGACAATGTTTTTTGCCCCATCAGGCACTGGGATCTCAACCCAGAATTCCAAGGGGCAGGGGCTACCCACAGTGCAACGCTCTGGAAATCAATGCTAGCCTTGGTACATGGACGCACACTGCCGAATTAATGTGCTTTGTGTGGCCGCGTGTACTCCACTTTATACAATCTGTTTTACAAAACCGGTTTATGTAAAATCGGAATAATCCTGTAGTGTAGACATACCCATAGTCTTTGTGTGACCTGCTGTACAGCACAGAGGCCACAGAATTTCATCCAGTGTCCTCAGTGGAGGGAATTGGTCTTGGGAGAGCTTGAAATAAATTGCATATAAAAGGCTAATGGAAATACCTGTGTACAACATGAAGAAAAAAGCTTTAATTTGATATAATAATTTTTTCTAAAAAAAACAAAGGTGTGCAACCAATTTGTTCTGCACAACACTCTGAATATCTATCATGGCACAAAAATGCATCTTCTCCTGTGTAAACTGTGAGTTCTATTTGAAAATAAAATTCGTAATTCAAATTGGCATTTAGGAGCCTCCAGCTGGAGAATGTTGTTTTGCTGGAGTGTGACATCATTCCTGACACCCACAGTATGGTAACTCATACGCAGACTGTTTGCCAGCTTCCCACAATTACAGTCCTTTTAGATGTTGCAATCTCCACAAAATGGTGCCTGCCAGCAGGAGGCTCACAACTGTTATTTCAGTTTATACAGGAAATGTTTTCTCTCTGCATGGGAACCTGGTTTTTTTTCCCTCGTAAACAATATTATTGACTTTCATTTGTGTGCTCAAATCAACCAGCCTCCTTTTCAAACGGCACTAGCTGCTTTTCCAGAATGTTTGTATGTCATATTGAATGGGGTGCTTAGACAATGTAGCATAATGACTGTGCTGTATATAAAAGACAAGAAACAAAATTCTGAACATCAACAGAATGTTAAAGATAATGGACCAGATGCTCTGGTATGAGCTGCCCCCTTTGTGGTGTGGACATGTTGTAAAGGCGACAGATTCAGAATGTAAACAGCCATATGGGAATTCAACTTCCAGAGGAGACTTTACCATTGGTGTAACCTTAGCAAAGACTTGACTTCTAAAACTACTCAAATTAGTAAAGTTAAGTATATGTATAAGTCTTTGCAGGACTGGGACTTAGAGCTATGAAGAAACTGATTTCTGCTTCAGGGAGAATTCTGTGATTCTGAAATTTGGCTTCTTTCTAAAGTGAAACCAATTAAATTTCCCACAAAACACTTTTTTAAAAAGAGAGAGCGAGCTGTTCAGGGTCAATGTCTTGTTTCAGCTTTGACTCATTTTTTTATAATATACAATAAAAAAAAAAAGAAACGAATTTTGGAACAAAAAAAATCAATATCCAAAAATGTTGAAATGCCTTTTTCAGTTGCTTTAACCAAAAATTTGTTGAAATTGACACATTTCTGCAGGAAATTCTGGTTTCAACAAGTGTGAATTTTTCTGACAGAAAAGCATTTTTTTTGTAAAATTTTTTACTAGTTCTAACTGCTATGTAAGTGAGGGGAAATCTAGCCATTGAACCACTACCTACTAATTTTCAAGGAAAGCTTTGATGGATTATATATGCAACAGGCATTAAGTTTATTATTTTGTATTGCAGTAGCATCTAGAAGTCCCAGACACGGCCCTTAACCACTTTGTGCTAGATGCTGTGAAGAGCAAAAATACAGTCCAGGTCCCAAAGCATTTACAATCTGAGTAGTTCTGTTAATCAATTTTGATCAGTATGGTAAAAAAACAATGTTAATGTCCTATCCCTATCTTTACTGAATGTTTGGCAATAAAAATAGAGCAGTATGAGAGACAAGCTTTAGATGATACTTGGTGTTTCTGTTTAAATGGCTTTTTTCTGTACCCTCGGTACATCCTTCTGGAAATACATCTCTTCATAATCCTGTCCTTGAGATGCAGACAATAGCTGCAAAGCTGTTTTTTCTCAGCAATAATATTGCTAGGTGACAATGTAAGAATCACCAAAAAATGTTTCATGGAAAAACACCACATATTGCAGGTTCCTGTGACCTTTTAATGCTTTCAGCTGTGCCCTTATACAAATTTGAAGAATGAGATAATTACACCAGCTTGAAGGCTCACAGTGTAAATTAATCTGGGTAGTGATTAGCCAGGCTCCTTGAGATAGAAAGAACAATGAAATGAGGAGATATTTTATAGGTTAATATTCTTAAAAAATCACTCGTTTTTGTAATGCCAGCACAAAGCAAAGATCAATTCTGGCATATTAACTATTTCAAAATATTATGTTTTCCCGTTTTAGTAGCTTTTTTTTTCTTTTTGCATGAAAATTTAAGATGCAGAGTGTTGTTCAGACAGGGATCGGCAACCTTTGGCATGCAGCCATCAGAGAAAGCTGCAGGGAAGGTTTGTTTACCTTCAGCATCCGCAGATTGGGCTGATAGCAGCTACCACTGGCCGCGGCTTGCTGTTCCAGGCAATGGGGGTTGCAGGAAGTGGTGCGGGCCAAGGGATGTGCTAGCCACCTCTTCCCGCAGCCCCCATTGGCCTGGAGTGGTGAACCACGGCCAGTGGGAGCTGCGATCAGCTGAACCTGCGGACGCTGCAGGTAAACAAACCTTCCCAGTCTGCCAGCGGCTTTCCCTGACAGGCCACGTGCCAAAGGCTGCCCATCGTAGGCATAGAACTTCCTAATCACCTGTGGCTCTGTGGTTGCCACACATACATGCAGATAATCAGATAATCAACCCAAACTAAGATAAGGGGTGCATAAGCTTTCTATTCTCCCAGCATCGCTAACAGCCTGAGGTTGCACCACGTATTGTTTCATCAGTATTCAGAACTATCATTATTGATGAAGAAAAATAAATAGGAACATAAGACAATGAAATGAAGGGAAAATGCTGGGCAAAAGCTTCATGCCATTTCTAGTATTTCCCTTTGCTAATCCACCCCAAATCAGTCAGTCTGCAGGTGGGTCAATAATGGTGCATAATACAACTATGCAAATTTCATATACTTGTTTACATTTGAATTAGCATTTTGCTGGATTTTTTGTGGGGTGGGGAGAGTATAGATTTTCATATAACAACTGTGGAAGTAATCCACCTTCGATTGACCACCCATAATGCCTCAGTACATAGGTGTATGCTGGAAGATCATTGGTGGGTCTGGACGTTTCTGCAACACTTTTTACAGCAGTTTACAGGTCTGAATCTGAACCAGGTCATTGGTGAGCAAAGAATGACTTGCATAGTAATACAGTTTACCTGGAAATAATGTACAATGCAGTGCAAAGAAATAACTTGGATATGTCTCTAATTCAGATTTAAAAGCTCAGAATTTGTGGTCTTCCTTAATCAACAAAATCCCCAATATACTGCCCTCTTTTTCCTATTTATATTCCTACTAAATGACCACTCCATTAAGCTGTACAGCTGCAGTGACTTTATTCTCAGAATACTCTATTATAGACTTACATTAGCCTATTAGTGTTGTAGGAAAGACTGGATATCTGTGAATTTATGTACAGAACTAGAAGGTCCTTTCTCTCAATTGTTGAGTTAAACTACATAATCCAGAAGGTACTTTCCAGCCTCACCATCCATAATCATGACCTTCAATGGTTTGTGTATAATGAATTGACTGCCTCAGTGCCATTCCTGATCATCACAAGAAACCACCCTTACAACTGGCATCTTTATTGCCAGTCTTGGTAAAAAGAGAAACGATTAACTGGACATGGGAATGAGCTACCCTCACATGCTTTGGGATCGTTCCTTTATTTTAGGAACTTTAACATGGCAGCTTGGGGAATCTTGTATGGGAGTGACTATTTCTGGCTCTGTTCTGTGCTGTATACGATATTCCAACTGCTAAGCTGTCAATTTTTCCTAAACTATGTTATAGCAGCCAAGTTGGTTCCAGGATATGTACGGCCCAGGTTGATGAAGTAATATCTTTTATTGGACCAATTTCTGTTGATGGAAGGTACATATTTTTGAATTACTCAGAGTTCTTCCTCAGGTCTGCAGATAGTAACCAGAGTGTCCAAGCTAAAAACAAGGCGGGACAGATTAATCATAAGCAGTTTGCATGCTATTGGAAGCCACTTATGGGGAAATGAAGACTCAACATTTAGCAGCAGTAGGGTGTGTTAAAATTGTTGTGAAGAGCCCCGGTGTCTCTCAAGTCCATGGCTTTTAGTGTCCAGCAGAGTTATGAATTTAAGTTCCTAGGCTCATCTTTTGAAGGTGTTGTTCTGGTCTCCTTTGAGAATGAGGACTGAGAGGTCAGATATGGAGTGATCATTTTGTGAAAAGTGTTTGCCCAACAGTGTTGTGAAGTTGAAAGCAATCCTGAAAAATTAGTTAAGCCTTTTTTCCATGATGAATTCTTCAACTGTCTGTCTGGGGGTGGATAATACATACAGACATATTGTATATTGTAGGGGTCACTGAAGCCTCTACTCAGATTCCTTTTTGTATGCATACTATTGTTGGGCAAAAATATGTTTGTGCAGTCGAGTGATACTTGAACATTTAAAAAACAGATAAAAACAATGAGAAGTCCAGTGACACCTTAAAGACCAACAGATTTAACAGATGCATCTGAAGAAGTGGGGGGGTTTTTACCCACGAAAACTTATGCCCAAATAAATCTGTTAGTCTTTAAGATGCTACCAGACTCCTCTTTGTTTTTGTGACTACAGACTAATACGGCTACCCCTCTGATATTAAAATACAAATGAAATTTGTTCTTGAAATGCCATCATCTGCATGAACAGCTGTTAGTGCACCACAGTAGCACATCCAAGGGAAAACATCACAAGATTCACACAAGAAAATGAAGGCCTGGTTCTGGAAATTAAGACCAGTGTTTCTTTACATATGGGAGGAGGGGTGCAATGGTCAGAGAGTATTAATTCAATGTGAAGGTTGAAAAATCAAGCACTGAACATTCATGACAACCCAAAATTTTGGGCCAAATTGTGGAAGTAAGAAATCCAAGTTACTTGTAATGGATTTGTGCCCACTTCCACAAGTGGTGATTTTTGCCCAAGGTTTCTGCAACAGTTTTAAACTAGTTCCATTGCACATCTTGAAGGAAGAAAAGGTAATAGGAGCTACTAATGGGACCAGATCTGCTATCCAACATAAAGTGAAACATCTCTATTGGGAAAAGAGGAACTGAACACTTGGAGGGGTGGTACAGTTAGAACAGACTATGTGATAACTCCTCTGTCAAAGGAGTTAATCATTTAAATTACTCCAAATACATATATTTTTCTATTTCCACAATAAATACTACTGTTACCACAAGGATTTTATTAGTTTCTCAATTGGAAGAGAAGTGGCCCATTCAGTTGCAGAAGAGGATATATGTGGTCCATGACACACATTCTAGTAGTATGCAGCAACACTATGAAAGTCTGAGGACTTCCGCCTTAATACACACACACACTTCATTCAATGGGAACAACTGATTGTCATACTCATGTTAAATATTTGCATTTTATGACCTTTTTTGTAGATCTGACTAAAAATTTTCCTTCAAAATGTCTTGGATAGAAAATCCCTCTTTGGTTAAAATAAGAATGTAAGAACGGCCATACTGGGTCAGACCAAAGGTCCATCTAGCCCAGTATCCTGTCTTCCGACAGTGGCCAGTGCCAGGTGCTGCAGAGGGAATGAACAGAACATCAAGTGATCCATTTCCTGCTGCTCATTCCCAGTTTCTGGCAAACAGAGGCTAGGGACACCATCCTTACCCATCCTGGCCAATAGCCATTGATGAGCCTATCCTCCATGAATTTATTCAGTTCTTTTTTGAACCTTGTTATAGTCTTGGTCTTCACAACATCCTCTGGCAAAAAATTCCACAGGTTAACTTTGTGTTATGTGAATGTTCTCACTTTACAGTGTAGGAAAAAGTCCCATGTAATAAACTGAGAATAAAGAAATTAAGAGCACAGGAAAAGTCTGAGGGAGGGAAGAGACATGGAAAGGAAATAAAGGAAATGACCAGCTCCAACAAAGAGCCCATTACCCCTTGACAACTTGTCAGTGACCTAAAAGCTACAAACAGCAACCGGAGCTAATGCATAAATTCTACATACATCCGCAGAGCTCTACAATAGAACTAAAGGAGAACTCCTGTGCTGCTGTTCTATCCTCAGGGGGCCTACCATGGACAGTAACATCACTAGCTCTTATGCGAAAGACAGTATACTGCAAGATGATCCATGTCTCAACTTCCTCCCTTTCATTAACTGATATAGCCAACTGGGGGGGGGGCTATCACTTTTAACTTTGCACACTTTCTAAATGCCTAGTCAGCAAGTAATCCCAGACAAAGCTGATAGTTGCTCATTAGTTGTAAATTGTGCTTCATAAGGTTACATGACATGTGATGCTGAGAAATTCCTGATATCTGTGTAAACAGCTATAGCTTCAAGGCAAATCAATGGAAACGTAGAGTTTCCACTGGACAAGTTCACAATTTTCCATGTGTCCTATTTTATTAAATGAAAAACCTACAGGAAACACATGGCTGATACCCCTAAAGGTACCTCTTCTATTAACTTTACATGGGAAATTGAATTGACTTCAAATACTTCTAGAAAACTTGCATCATTATTTGCCAGTTTCCTTCTAGTGGTATCCTGAGAGATGTAGATAGTATGTGCTGCATATTAAACTCTTAATTACAGACTTCTGTTATAAGAGTGAGATAACATTCAGAAGGAGGCATCTGCACCATTGCTTTTGCTTTTTTTACACTAAAAAAATCCATACAGTAAATGAAAAATGAGTCAGCAACCTATCACCAATCTCTGTCAGCACATACAGCACCTCCAGCTTCACAGTAGGCTGCCAGTTGGTCTTCTATTAACAGTAAATTGAAGACTTTTATTTATTTATAAGTGTTATTAATCTGGTAGTTGAAATGTAATTTGTTTTCCAAAGTGGAGAGCATGGAAGGTTTCTGGCACTATTAGTGCAGATAGAATGGGGGGGTTGCTAGAGATCTCACAATATATAAACCATACTAGCCCTGCTGTTGCAAGAATTTGCAATATTGTACTTAGTACCACAATATACAAAGTAGCAAGTCCTATGTGTCTGGGACCTGACTTTTCAAAAGGGCAGGATCCTAGGGCCACATATCAAATTGCATGGAGGAAATTCCTTCCAACAGGGAGCATGGATGAAGCCCTAGCCCCATTGAAGGAAATAAACACAGTTTCCACATAGGACTTGCTACTTTGTATATTGTGGTACTAAGTACAATATTGCAAATTCTTGCAACAGCAGGGCTAGTATGGTTTATATATTATGAGATCTCTAGCAACCCCCCCATTCTATCTGCACTAATAGTGCCCCATGTTATCTTTAAAATCCCCCACACAGGACCACTTCGCAACTGTATGCAAAATAAGGTATCTGCACTTGCAGATCTTAAAATTAAGACAATCTTGTATTTCAAAGTGAAATAATTTTACATCCTACTTCTAATTTATTACCACTAATATTTCTGCTTCACTGATACATGTACATCTGGATTCACAGTGCTAAGACAGCTTGATTTTATGGGCAGAGAAGTATGAAAGATATAGCAGTGCCAATAATTTTGTTGTTTACCTTCTCAGAAAATAAACACATTTTTGTAGCAAAATACATGCGTGTGTGGTGATTTACACTTCCCAAGAATGAGACTGGCACAATGAGGTGCCCTACATATATACTAGACCACCTTCTCTCTGCTCTGCACTGCTGGTTTCTTTTACAGTCCCTCTGTATTAGTCTTCAATTCTGCTGCTGGCTTCTCCATCATCACCCCATATTTTTCCACTCTGCTCCATCCTAAGTAAGATGCAAATACAAAAACATTTGTGTCAAATGTTTATGCCCATTTGGTAACAGATATAATGCAGGTCTGTGTGTGTGTGTGGAGAGAGAGAGAGAGTATGGGTATGTCTTCACTACTGGCCATATCGGCGGGTAGCAATCGATTTCTCAGGAATCGATATATCGCATCTCATCTAGACGCGATATATCGATCCCCGAATGTACTCCTGTCGACTCCAGAACTCCACCAATGTGAACGGCAGTAGCGGAGTCGACAGGGGGAGCCACGAACGTCGATCCCGAGCCGTGAGGACAGTAGGTAACTCGATCTAAGGTACTTCGACTTCAGCTACGCTATTCACGTAGCTGAAGTTGCGTATCTTAGATCGATCTCCTCCCCTAGTGTAGACCAGCCCTATATTTCAGTACTTGAGTGTGTTTGGTGAGGTTTGAGACATAGATCCTGGCCTTCAATGGGGCTAGGGCTTCATCCATGCTCCCTGTTGGAAGGAATTTCCTCCTGCTATGTCACAGTGACTGAGTCTGAATGAGGCTTTGGAAGAATAAAGTTTAGGTGCCTGGAGCATGAAGAGTAAATGATGAACTTTATATACCATGCTTTAGTGTAATCCATGTTATCTTTAAAATCTATTGTATTATAATCCAAGTTGAAAAATTCTCATTGTGTAATCAGACAGATGAATGGGTACGATGAGATTTAAACTGCAATGTCACTACCTATTAATTCCCCTGCCTACCACCAAACACTCATTTTAACGCATAACTAAAAAACTGATAAACAACCTTATTACATAGTGATTTGATTGACTAGATAACGTTGATACAACAAAACAATAACTTTGCTTAAATTTTAACAAGTGCGAATTACTCGAGTAGAACTGAAATAATAATTGATGTGTTTTGTTTTGTTTTTTTGATTCAGTGGCTGATCTTGGGAGTGGAGTAGATTGGTTCCTTTTAAACCAAAACTGAATCTTTTTTCAGTTTTTCTTAACAAAGTAAAAACAACATTTCTTGCAGGTCATATGAAATGCTTCAAAAAATATTTTGAAACTAAGCAAAGTGTTGGTTTGAAACAAAGATTTGAAGGGGTTTTTTTTTTATACAGTTCACTTCAACATACTGGAAAAAAAAAATTCAGGCAAAACTGTTCACTGAATTTGACCTAAATTCACAAAAAGTTTCAGTGCCCTGAAAAATGTACTTTTCAGTTAATTTACTCTTAGCTGAAAAAAATTTCTCCCAGCTCTATTCAAGAACCACCAATAAATTGAAAGGAGACTATTGTCAAGGTTTAGAGAGTATGATTCATAATTAAGTAATCTGAATGGTGTGGTGACTATAATGGGGTCGTGGGGAAGAGAATATGACACCATCCTATGGATAGAATAGGGACTAGAACCCTGTACAACACTTTCATGGTGGGTATGTGGCTACTGTTTCAGGATAATCATGTATCCACTGGTTATATCCCTGGCCCCTTAATTGGCCCAGCCCTGCATCCCACTCTATTAGCCTATGATGACAATGCTACAGAAAGTTTGTTGAAAAACTCCATAACAAACTTTATGCACAGAAATTATTGAAAAACATTCTATGGGGAAAACAAAGGATTTCAGAGTATATGCAGTGGAACAATTCTGCTCACCTTACTTACATGAGTATTCCATTGCTTTCAATGCAATCACTTGCATGACTAAAATGAGATGATGGATTTGGATGGTGGTAGGAATAGATCTTGCAAATATCACAAAAATTATTCGTTTTTCAGTTGTCACCAGTCTAAACTGTTATCATTAGTGAATGCTTCATGCTCTATAAAGAGAGCCACTATTAAATATAAACGATGATATCCTCTGAGCTTATCCATGTATCATTTGGTATTAGTCAGTTTTATCTGATGGACTTCACTTTCATTTTGGAGCACTTTCAAAGAGAGGTGCAGGAGCATGAAACATCTACCTGTCTGAATCTTGTGAATAACTTCTTTAAAAAACCGAAGTATTTAATTTGAAAATATGGGAGACAGGAAGATGATTTAAAAAAAAAAAGGTTAGATTCTATATAAATAGCACCTTAAATAAATTGAGAGTGATTATCTGGAGAATTCCAATGATCAATATGCAACTCATTTTACTCATTTATGTCATCCCACAGAAGACACTGGGACTACTTGCATAAGTAAACTGAGCTGGATTTTCCCCAAAAAGGGTAGGTAAATTACTACCAAGCAAGCAGTAAGCATTACTATAACAAGGTTTGATGGTTTTTACCATTTGCCTTGTGTTAGTACATGTTAGAACTCTATAAAAAGCTACAAACATTCTGCTCACTCATTGTAGCATGTGTGACTTATTTCCTGGCTATCGGGAGATGGGAATGGCTCTCTAAGGAGAAGTAACTAGGACATAAGCCTTTAGGGACTGCCAAGCTCACAGGAAGCCTAGATTGAGGTTTGTGTTGTCTAATAAAGCCAAACCCCAGAAGAGAGTGAGTTTGGACACCGACTCATAGTCTGTGCACTCTGGCTGATGATGCTATGGAGTCTTGGCCCATTCACAATTCTAAACAGGCTATAGAGAGCTGGATCTCACAGGAAATTCCCCCCTGTTTGAAAACAGCCCAGATGGGTAGCAACTAAATTCTATCCAAAGGCTGTTCTGTGAAGCCAGTGTGGTAATGGTTTCATATTAGTTTGTAATGGATGGATGTTTACAGAATAAAACAATCACCACATTTCCCACTATTGCTGGCCAGAAAATCAAAGAGCACACGAGAAAACAGTTCAGTCGGCAGGCTCATCCCTAGCAGCGGTCCCTAGAGGACAAGTGTGAAGTATGTTGGCAGAAGTAAGAGGAAATTCTGCCTTGTCAGACCATCTTTATGGCTACAGAAGCCAATGCAACCATTAGTGTGAACAGTGAACTTTGAAGGGTTGTGCTCCTTCACCAGTGAGTTATCAAAGAAAGTAGACATTACTGTTTCCAGGAGCAACCCCATACCACTGATAGCAAAGAGAACATTAGTGACTTGAATGGCAATGGAGTGTGATGTAAAGCAGTATTAACTTTGGGAGCATAAGGACTGTAACTGTATCTGGCTTCTACAGGTACCTTCAGCTATCTACTTCCCTAAAGCTCAGCCTTGAACAAAACACATGGTTGTGTCCTGGAGCAAATGTTTGCCCCATCTAGATTAGTATTTACAAAGGTTATCAGGAATTAATTGCCATTCAATTAATTTGATTTTTTGATGACCAAAAACTCTAGATATGCTCTTAACTATAGGAGTAACTGGTGCAAGCCGGCTGCTATACCCATGTAGACCAGCCCACAGATGGAGAGACAACACTCACTTTGTCAGTTGTTTATAAAACCATATGTGAAACACTGGAATGTTGGCTATTGGGATTTCTGGGTTCTATTCCTGCCTTTGTTGGCAATGTATGGTCTAGTTACAGTACTGCCATACACCTTTCTTCCAAAAGGCAGACAGGTTTGTCTTTTGAGACATTTGGGTACTATTCCCACTTTGTCTGAAGTGAAACCGTGCAAACTCTGTGTTATCTATAAAATGGCTGAATGATGGTTCTACTCTATAGCAGGGTTGTAAGTTATTGTTTAATATTTATGCTTATTACAACTCTCATTGTAAATAGCAGTTGGTAGTGGAAGAGCTAGGATTAGAACTTTTTTTTTTCTGCCTGGCGACTGAGTGAACACTTCCCTCAGCTGCAGATTTGGGGGAGGGAGGAGAGAGAGGTGCCTTGTGTTTATATTTCCCCTGGAATAGTAAACAGCTCTCCCAAATGACTTGGCAGGTCTTCATACTGAAGGCAGAAATTGCCCTAGGGAAATAGTACCTCTGTAAGGGGATTCCCCAGCTACTAGACAGCTATCAAAATAACTGTCCACCAGTCCCCCTGCCAATCAGAGAAAGGGAAAAGGGCATGATCAAAGATCATCGCATTCAGGGAATTTTTACCTGGCAGATATTCCCTAAGGACTGTGCCAGCTACTCTAAATTACAGCAGCCTTGGGATTCTTCTAATTTATACCCAAAACTAGGCATGCCCCAGGATAGCATGAAAATTCAGGAACAAAAGGAAGTTTAATGTCACACTATAAATCAGATGCAGAGCTGGTATTTTAAATGCCAAATCCCCTTGCTCCCTGCTTAGGCTTCTAGATAACACTGCCTCGCATCTTTGCAGGAGTGTTTAAGATAACTCTTAGAATGATACATTTGTCTAAAAGTTTTTTCTGTTTAGTTTTATTTTAAGAGTTAAGTAAGATTAACATACTTTCTAAGATTAATCTAACATTTCAAGTACAATACACTGTAATAAGAAATGCAAATGTCATATCTTGTGTAAAAAGACACAAATAGCTGAAACTGTAATTCTCATACATCTCCTCCAGTCAGATGTGTTTTTAAATGAATAAGTAGACTTCCATTTCAGAGCTCAAGCCAAAACAAAACAACTCGTTGCACAACCCACTGTGAAAATCCTAAAATCTGGATAAGGCTTCTTTTTTTCTAACACTTTATCTGCTTTCTTTTTATTTAGTGGGATATTAAATTGTTTTGTCCTCTATATTTGAATAAAGCTTGGATTTATCCTCTTTAAAATAAATTACTTTCTTAATATTTATAACATCAAATATTTCCCCTATCCTGTGGTTACGGTCTAGTTTTTCATTTCATTTAGATAAAATTAATTCGTTTCTAAAATAACCTGGTGCTTATCGCATTAGATCTAGGTGTGGATGCATAATTTAAAATATGGTGACAATTTGTTTCAAAAGTCACATTTTACATACCAAAATGTAAGGTTTCCATATTGAAATACTACATCTCATTACCCAAATTTCCATTATCTCACATAGTCATACAAGTATGACTATTTCACATATATTATATATGGCATAACTCTGAATACTACTATTGAAAAGGAATTATGATATTTATTATACTTTGTCCACTCACTCACTGTAAAAAAATAATTGTTTCTTCTTATACTACTAACCTTGAATAATCCCAAATAAATATTCATCAGTGTAAACTATGAAACCAATTGTCTTCCAAAAGTGAATATTTTTCATTACTTTGTGGAGCAGTGAAAAGAAATCCAATATATTTCCTGGCCTGTCTCTTAAATCCTTTCTCACTTTTAAACTATTTCTAGCTTTCTCAAAGTGCGCTGGAAAAAAATAAGCTTTGAAATGCAGTAGAGTGATTTATATTATGTACTGTTTTTATTAATACACTGTTATGGGGGGAAGAGTCAAACAGCAAAATACCTCTGAAGTTTAAAAACAGTCATTCTGTAGCTGAATCGTTAAGTCGTCATATTCAAAGGAACAGGAAAGATTGGCTTGCAATTAAAGAGATGCCGTCAATTTGACTGTCAGTCTGAAATCTAGTCAGCGGCAAAGTGAATTAAACATTGTTGGAGGCACAGTGCATCTACATGAGTTCCCCCACTTTACTCTTGTATTTTCTACTTTACTAATTGTCTATCCTCCCTCCTGTTACTGCATGAAAGATCCGCAGGAATGTGGTTAAGACCCTGATCCAGCAAGGTACTAAAGCCCAACTTTAAGCATGTAGGCAGTTACTTTAACTTCATTAGGACTACTGTAATGCTTAATACTACACATGTACCTTGCTCAGTGTACTCCACTGAAGTCAATGGTTGCTCAACACTTCTACAGAGGGAAAGACCAAAGCTACCTACCTAGCCAAGCCAAAATTAAGTTAACAGGGTAAAACGTACCTGTTAGGAACAGAATGGTAAAGCAGAAAAAATACTCAACGAAAAACTGTGTTTGATTCAAAGGACATGATTTAAAATATTCTATGGCATTAAGGTCTATGTAAAATGGTCAATCTGACAACTTTGAAGGACTTCCTTTTAATATCAAATTATTAGAATAACTTTTCAGTCATAAATAAAAGATTTAACAGACAAATACTATTTTTTACAATTATATTAAGGTTTACAGTATATATTATCAAATGTTGATAGGGCAGACATTTGAATACCATGACTGCTGACACCAGACTTGCCCTCCAATGGAACCTCAAAAAAATAACAATACAGGACTCTTTCAAGGCCCTGTAATTGGAATGAGTATATATCAGTAACCTGGGGGAGGGGATTTACAAACACATTGTAATTATCCCCAAATCAAGCATTACTGCATAGAAATTCAGTAATGGTTATACTTTAAAGAAATTCAAATACATTCAGTTATGGAAAGGCACCCGGACAACTTTAACTCTGCCGTGTGGTTACACCATGCAATAAACATTGTATTTGTGCTCTCAAATTAGATTAACTGATTTTTAAGGACACATCAGGTTTTTTTTCTTCCAGCTCCCACCCCGGTGCCATTTATAAAAGCTTATTTATAAAAATATATTATGTAAAAAAGTATTTTGATGGCATCAGCAGTAGCGTAATATGTATCTTAACCATAAGAAAATATTAATAATTATTTAAAATCCCTTCAAATGTCAATGTTAATAAAGGGCTGGGTATCATAAATTGGCGTAAAAATAGTCAGATGGTTATATTGATTAAATCTAACATGAGTGGGAAAAACACAGTTATAATACTATGCTAAGTGCATATGGTAGCTATATAAAACTGTACCAGCTTTATGTATCTGAAACTTTTGTAGAAAACAGGTGTATATAAACAGTGTTTAGCTTTTTCCATCTTCTCAGTCTCTCAAACGATTTGACAATTGATTATACTGCATTTGTGCATCCTTCTGTTCAGGGAAATATAAATTCAACACGTCTTGGCACCTCCAAATGTAGACTTACTGTTTTCTGGTTACTTTACATGATTCAGAATCAGTGTGACAGGCTTAACTGAAATATTACTCTTAAGTTTTACAGCAAAAGTTAAAAATGAAGTTGAAATCCAAAATGTAAAGAATGCAGTTCCTTAGGATAATTTAGATATTCGAGAGCTACAATAACTTTAGGAATGACATTGCATTTGGGGGCAACTGTATTGATATACAATAATTAAGTATCGTTATTATCACATTTTTGCTACATGAAACAGACAATCTTAAGTGAAACCTGAGTGGTTTCACTTTACTATTAACCAAGACTTGGCTCGGGTTTGTGGAAAAAGTTTGCTGTGGTTTTACCAATCAGTTCAGTGAATCTGGTTTGAATTTTCTGCTATTCTCTTCCACCCATATAGGACCTACTTCTGCAGCCATTGATGTAATCTACCAAACTCCCACTGATTTACATTGTAGATGGATTGGGCACAAAATTTACTTATCCTAAAGAGGCCTACAGTCCTCATTGAACTCTTATTCTCTTCTACAGGGTTGTGTAGTTGATCCAATCACATTGAAAAAAGGAAAGATGAGGAGTAATATTAGGGATAACTGACAAGCCTGGACCTGTAGATGCAGAAAAAGGATAGAGAGTGGGAGATATTGCAGAACACTCATGTAACAACAAACAGTGGCTTCTACAATATTAGTAGTTGAACGTGAGGGGTATGATTCTCCACTTGGTTATACTGATTTTGCAATGGTGTAATTCCATTAACTGCTGTGGATTGGAAAATTGGGCCTATGGTCAATTTTTCGATGAGGACCAAGGAATATTGCATGGCTGTAACCAACTCCATTTTCTCCAAGGAAAAAAATATTCATAAACTTTCCTTTCACATACTGAGTATTATGCTCGTAACTTATGTATGGCAATACTTACGGCGTTACTACGTATAGTCATCACAGAAAAATATCTTAGGGACTGATACAAAATCTCTTGAATTTTTTTAAAAGCCTTCCATTGACTTCAATAAGCATTTGATGAAGCCCTTATTGAACACTCCAGCTGCTTGTTAGGGCAAAATCTGTCATTTCACCTACATATGCATATCTAAAGATCTCATAACTGTTGTATCTGATGCTCTTCATGTCCACTTCCATCTACAAGGAACATAGCTGTGCTCTCTTAGTCATTTATGTGAACGACAAGACTTCAGCTAACAGCAGAGCAATCCCAACCAACATTCGCACAAAGATTGGTCTTGCACTATCCCCTGAAATTTAGAAGCAGCAAAGAGTCCTGTGGCACCTTATAGACTAACAGACGTCGGTTAGTCTATAAGGTGCCACAGGACTCTTTGCTGCTTTTACAGATCCAGATTAACACGGCTACCCCTCTGATACTTGAAATTTAGAAGACTATTCACATTTGGTAATTATCTGTGTGCTGATGAAATGCTCTGTATGTGACACTGAATGAAGACAGACCATGTCCCTAAGAGCTTTCAATCTAATACACAAAAATAGAGGAGATGGGATGACCAGGAAGGCCCAGAGAAAGGAATATCTTTGTTTTTCTTCATTGATTTGGTTTAGTTCTCATGGAGGCACTGAGTCTTTTGACACTAGGGATATGTCTACACTACCCGCCGGGTCAGCGGGGAGTGATCGATCCCCAAACGCACTCCCTGTCAACTCCGGAACTCCACCAGGGCAAGAGATGGAAGCGGAGTCAAGGGGGGAGCAGCCGCCATCGATCCCGCACCACAAGAACATGAAATAAGTCAATCTAAGTCGATCTAAGATACTTCGACTTCAGCTATGCTATTCTCCTAGCTGAAGTTGTGTATCTTAGATCGATTTCCTCTCCCTTCCCTCCAAGTGTAGACCAGGCCCAGGACTTTACCTGATATCTAAAGACAAGTTTCAGAGCTACAGGTCCTCCATGAACATTGCTCTTCTTTTGAGCCTGACCGTTTGGTTAGCTAATAAGGAAAATGCCTGGAGATCTGAGATATATGAGCCCCAATTTATTTTAGATATAGTACAGGAGGGAAAGGATCTTGATTTGGACTTTGTCTGAGAAAGTCAGCTAGTGTAGATCATGAAACGTGGGCAGGATTTGTTCTCCTCAGTCGACTTTGTTTAGCAGGGGAGCTGCTCCATGCTGTGCCTGCCTCTTTCAGAATTTTTGTAAAGGAAATGCTGCGTGAGGGATCCTAATAAGTGATATTAGGCTAGAAAATCCATGAATGCTGGGATGGTAATGTATAGAGACATGGTTGGGGACCTCAGATGAGGCACTGCTTTTTCATGATCCGCAAGTTTTCACCTCAGGGGTTGCATAACGTGTTGATTTATATTTCTAAGTTATTGGAGTTGCAAAACTGAAGTGCCACATTTATCTGTAAATGTATGACTTCTCTTTTCATGGTTATTGGCTAGCAAAAGTAATTTCCTCTTCTCCTTAGGTACATTTATATTGATGCTTTTGATGTAGTGGGAATGGCACCTCTAAATACAACTCATTACTCTGTAGGCTATATGACACTGGCAGAGCTAGTAAGAGCCTTGAGCTCCTGTAGTGCTACAGTTCATATTGTACCTCATGCATAACTCAGATTGGTTTTTGTTTTTTGTTTTTTTGAGGAGGGGCAAGAGGGGAGGATAAAGACACTAAATCACTTGACTTCAATGGAGTTAGGCAAGTTTATACCAGCTGAGGATCTGCCCCTTAGTCTAGTCCTGGTTCAGAAGTTAGCCTGATCATGAAATCACACAGATCTCACTTTGATTGAGTTCTACTTGAGTAAGGATTGCAGAACTGAGACTTAAATACTGTCCATTGTGTCAAGAACGATGCTATAATGCCATCATTAAATATGAAAATATACAATGAAACATATCCCTTGCTCCTGACCATTTTCTCTATGAATATGAGTCCATGCTTTCCTTTCCAACGTTATTAGAAGTTACCAGAGGTGCCATTGCAGATGGTCTTGATAATTTTGTTTGTTATATAAGCAGTTTGGGGGCAGCCTAACATAATGGGGTCCTGGAGCATGATTAGGGCTCCTACATGCTCTGGTAACACAAATAATAAAAAATTGTTGTAGAACAGTGTTCTGGAAACACTGTATATTGCCAATAAAGTTTATCCTACCTGAATCTCTAAGAATTTGTAGATGCATCTCTTATCTATGTGTTTCCATATAATGAAATATAGTGTTGCATGGTTCCAAGACAGTGCTACCCCCAATTTCCATTTTAGAAACAGTTTGATTGAAAAAATCACTTGCTTTTTCCCCTGTAAAATCTTTATTGGATCTATTTGAAAACTATTGATATAGAGTTACTAATTACTAAACAAGAAAATAAACTTAAGTGTTTGAACTGCTGATATACTGAGCTATTTTAAGTCAAATGTTTAAAGAAAAGTTTCTCTTATTTTCTTGGCTATAGCAAGTTGTTACAAATACCTTTCTTAAAATAAAGAAGAATAGAGAGAGGTTCTTTAGCATCCTTCAAATTACCTGTAATTATTGGTCTATCAAACGCTTTTAGAACTAGATTAGTTAAATATTTTATTTGCTGTCTGAGGAGGTAATGTTACTGACAAGTAATACTAAATTTAGACTTCTAGCATTTTGTTTCTTTTAGATGGAAAAAAGGGTCCCTTGTACTAAGGACCTTATCATAGCATCAATTTTTTAACAGTACGTGCCACTGACGTCTATGGATAGCGCTGCTTTTTAAAATATGTCATGTTATGGCCACAAAACAGCATCAGCTTCTTTGAGGTGTGGGGGATGAGAGAGGATTCTTAGGATAATTCCATTTCCATTCAGTATTCACAAGGCTCACTACTGCTCTAAGCTCAGCCCTAAAGTGGAACGCACTTCTCTGGAATGAGAATGAGGGTGAACTGGAGATAACTATGCTGGAAGCACAACTTGCTGGTATTAAATTCCTTGTAGCTTTCCATTTAATGGTATGTATCTTTTGACGTCAAGAAACAAAGGATAAAAATCCCATCAACACACCGAGAATGATCTCAGTTATAATGCTCCCAGGAAAATGTAGCAATGGAGAACTGTCAGAAACTGAGGTGAGGGTGATCTATCCTAGAGGTTGGAGCAGTGACATTCAGAGCCAAGGGTCAGAGCTGGAATCAGATGTCAAGAGTAGGACTGGAGCCCAGAGCTAGGCTGGTGCAGGACTAGGAGTAAGACTGGGATAGGCTGAGGCCTGTGGAGTCTGTTACCCCTATCAAACAGGCGAGAGCTCCAAGGTATGCAGTGACATTGAGCAAACTGAGCTGCTGTTTCTCATGTGGGGCTTGTATGCCTGCTCTGAGACTCTGCAGACTAGCTCCTGAGTCATGGGTTGGCTAACACAGGAATGACACTTCCTCTCATGTGGCTTAATCAGTTCAAGGATGATTCATCACTTCACAAATTGTTTTTAGAAATAAAATGTCTCCTATGGACTAAGCATTGGACTTGGAGGAAGAATCATGTTTGTTGTAAACCTGATTCTGGGATTGCGTCAAAAAAAGACCCATGAGGCAGCAAGTTTCCGAGGCTGGGTCAACTGACTTTGGCTCACGCTACAGGACTAAAAATAGCTGTGTAGATGTTCAGGCTCAGGCTGGCACTGACCCTCCAAGTTTCTCCCATTTCCAGGTTTTAGAGCCTGGGCTCCAGCCCAAGTCTAAACATCTACATTACTGTTTTTAGTCCTGCAGCACAAGCCCTGAAAGCTCAAGTCAGTTGACCCAGGCTCTGAGACTAGCTGCCCTGCAGGGTTTTGAGCTGTGTAGATCTACTGCAAGGGTTTTGGGGCAAGTCACGTAACCTCTTCGCTGTTTACCTGTTGGTATACTGGAATACACAATATTTGCCTCCTCAAAAATGTACTAATCTGTTTTATGGTGGTTTGTGACTACAGAGCTCTGTACATGCTATATAGTAGTTGTTTTCTGCTCTCTAAAGATCAGTAGAAAAATACTTTCCATTTTGTGTTATATTGTAAAACAAGTTAAATGAATATTTTTTTCTAATTAAGGGGAAAATAAATTAAGTATTGATTTCCCTTTGCCCAGAGTCTCCTACATATTTGTCAGAGGCTTTTGGAATTAATATGTAAATCTATGGAGAACTCTTCTGTTGGAAACTTTTGCAAGATGATTGACATCAGAGATTGATGCTGGTGCAGTGTGGCATCTCACTGTTAAGATACAATACAGTACCAGCACTCTTGGATCTGTCCTAGCTGCTCATAGATCTCTGGGTGAAGTTTAAGGTGTTGGTTATGCACCATAAAACCTTAAAAGGCCTGGGATTGGCCTACCTGAGAGCCCACTTTTCTCCCTATGCTATACTGCCACAGCTGTGGCTAGTGGTGGCACTTGAGCTAGTTCCTCCCCACATAGAGAGGGGACAGCTGACAGGATGTTCTCTGTGAAGGCTCTGAGACTCCGGAACTTTCTCTTCCTTTTGAGTCTGAAATAGCCAGAATTTGATGATCTTCCAGGCACACTGCAAAAGTATTCCCTGGAGAAGTTTGGGGAAAGGACTTGAGAGCATGATTCCCAGCATGATGAAGCAGTGGAAAGCACTGGTAGGTGGGTGTGTCACAGAGTTCCTGGGCGATGCTTTGGAACTGCTCCCCACAAAGCCAGTCAGGACTCTGGGGAGCCTCCTTTCCCTTGGAGCAGACTATCTTCAGGGCAAGAAGCTCACACGGCTTCATCTTCCTGGGTCTGACCTTGGAGCATTCAGCATATGCCCTCCATGTGCTTCCCACAGTGAGTCCGCCCAGGCGGGGTCCCGGGGAAGCCACAGGATCCTGCACCCCCACTTCGCAGTCAGACATGACTCTTGGCCAGCCAGTAAAACAGAAGTTTATTAGATGACAGGAACACGGTCTTAAACAGAGCTTGTAGGTACAGAGAATGGGACCTCTCATCCGGGTCCATTCTGGGCCCCAGCAAGCCAGACAACCACATCTACCCTCACTTCCCGTCCCCATCCAGCTCTAAACTAAAACCCCCTCCAGCCGCTCCTTTCTGGCCTTTGTCTCTTTCCCGGGCCAGGAGGTCACCTGATCTCTTTGTTCACCTTTAGCTATTCCCTTGCATTGCAAATGCCCCAGCCATTTGTTGCCAGGATACAGAGTGTCATCCATTTATGCACACTGGAGACCTAAGAAATGCATAGGGGAAACTGAGGCACCCACACAGTATTCAGAGAAAACATTAAGAACAGTCCCATTTTGTCACAGGGTGATTGGATGATTTCCTGTTGAAATGATTAATCAGTGCTGCTGAGACTTTATCGTGTGTTACTGATATTGGGGCTGTACAGCCTTTTTATAACTTTAAGTCTAAAATAAATAATTTAGACTATTTAAATTCCAAAACCCTGTTAGTGAATTACTACTTTACTGTATCTAAATGTGAGTTGTACTAGTTTTGGCTACATAATCCCATATGCTCCCTGGTGCTGTACAGTAAATCAGTATTGTGAAACCCAAGCATTTAGAAAAAATCTCATGGTTTTTAAGCCAGTCTCAAGATTTTTGAAGGGCTATTTTTGTCTTCTAGTTTTCTGAGCTTTTAGTGTTTGCCTTTTCAAGACATTTCCAAATGTATGCTTCATTTTTAAAAACATGTAATTTCATGAGAACCTAACGCCAGGAGATGGGACATCACATATAAAACTCTTGAAGAAATCTCAAGAGTTGGCAGAAAAGTAAAGTAAAGAGAGTTTGAAAAGCCCTATGCACACAGCAGTGGGAGTGGCATCTTTTGCTGCTATCCTACTCTCTTCCATAGAACCAGTGCAAGGTTCAGGATCCATAGGTTTGAGGGGGTGAGATATTCTATCACCATCTGGGTGGGGGAGCTGGGATAGCCATTTGATGTAGCATGCTCCCTTTAAACTCAGCAAACTTCAGAAGCTGTACAGGAGTTAATGTTTCTCCTTGCAGCTGTAGCTTCCCGCTCTATTGTTTATATGCCTGTCAGAATGGAGAGTGATTCACAGCCTTTGAGAGGGGGAACCAATGGAAGCATGGACCTAGCTGGAGCCAGGATATTTGGAGATAGGGAATGATCCAACAAAGAGAGCACAGAGGGCTGAAGGTCTACTACAGGGATGGCTCTGAATTTCCTGGTGAATTTCTGGGTAGCTTGAAGGTCCCATCCACTGCTCTCCATGTGAGGACAAACCTTCCTGCTTCCAGAGAGAAGCATCCTGTGTTTTAATTCTAAATTTTCAGAACACTTCTCTCCCCCTATCTACCCCATGAGTTTTCTGCCAGAAGGGAGAATGTCTTACTTTGATTTAAAGAAAAGACACTTCAGTTCTTGTGCCTTCCTCCTAAGCGTCTGGTGCTGGTCACTGTTGGAGACAGATTACTGGACTAGATGGACCTCAGATTTGATACAATATGGCAACTTCTGTGTCTCTGCATTCCTGTAAATACTTTCCAAGACTCCAATTTTCCCTGTCAGTAACTGCCTCAGATGATAGTTTGGTTTAAATTCAATTTGGTTTAAATGGGTGTTTTACTTGAACATTTCATTGAAACTACAAATAGTGAAACAAGTAGATGAGAACTATGAAGGCCATCATTAAATAGATGTCTAATTTGAAGTTAAAGTATATCCAGATGATCTAATAATATAGAAAAAACCTGCCTACTCTGCCTCTGATCGGTCAGAGAAATAATAGAGTGATAGGTTTCTAGTATAGGGTGTACCTGAAGAGAGAGGATATAAGGTTAATTCCAACAACTCAGCTCTCATGGCCAATTAATATTTCCATCTCTCCAGGGCCAATTTCTTACACTTAGCATGGTACATTAGTGTTTGGTAGTATCTATCTTCTGTCAACATATTGTCTGTCTTTGATCAAAAGGCAATATTATTTTTTTCCAAATGTATAAAAGATGTCCTTTTTTTTTTTCCTGTTTACCAGCCTCTCTTGCATTGCTGGTAAAATGAAGTTTTAATGTTCTATCTTTCACCCGGAATAAATAATTTGACATAACCACTGTCTTTTCCTCTTTTAATTTTCACTGGTGAAACCTTTTAAAAATATACTAAATGCATTTTCTGGTCCAAAGAATGAATCCATTTTGCTGTTTGAAATAAACTGCCAGGAATATTTTTTCTATTAGCAGTATTTGAGATTTAAAAAGTTGTTTATCTAAAGACCCATCTTCTCTTCCTGTTATCTGGATAAACCTCACTTTTGACACCTTCTTAAGAGATTTTCCCATAGAGTATCTATGATTTATGACTCATTTGTGTAAGGAAGAAAGTTAGATCATACATGGTCTGATCCTTCAAGGACTCTATGCCTGGAACACCCACTTGTATCTCAAATACAACTATGGCAAACGATTAATAATGTACACCTCAACACAGGAAATCTAAATACTACATAGAGATGATTTGTCACAGATAACTAGAAACCTGTTGTTGCATCTTGATTTGCCTCAAATGTTTCTTTATTCACAAAATTGGTGTCTCCTGTTTCTCGTACCCTACCATGAACCAAAACTTCTTGACTTCAAAACCCATTAGACAAGCTTCCTCCTGGAAAGATCTTAAAAAATAATAATTAAAAAAAAATCAGGCATTACATACATACAGTTGACAGATCTTGCAGTGTAACAGTTGGCTAAATTTTTTGCACAAACAGGCTTTTGTTGAAATGTGATCTTTTTCCCCACACTGAAAATGTTTGAAATATTTTGCAAATCATTCACTTTTTTTTCTTTCCTTTTTTCTTTCCTTTCCATCCTGTCCTTCTGTCACTTCTGAAAATGTGAAAATTACTGGGAACAAAACAAAAGCATAATTTGGTGGAATCCATTTATAATGGTCAGATTTTATGTGCAAAGTTAGTTTAAAATGTTGAGATTTAAAAAAAATCTCCATTTTTAAGTTGGTTACAGTGCTTGAAATGGATCCAATTTTTTAGATTATTTTTGGAAACATTTTATGAAGTTGTTTCTCACTTCTTTTAATCTTTCCTTTACTTGTTTTTCACTTTCTATTTTCCCTTTTAGGTGAGCTCTAGACTTAAGAAGTGAAGGGAACTAGGATGACAACCAATTCCCTGACTCTCTTTTCTCCAGATCTGTGTGCACAAGTGAATCTGGGCCCACAAGCAGATCATCTTTTAGAAAAATATCTTGCAGCATGGAAGAAGGAAGTGGTAAAAAATTGAGAGTCTGTGTAGCAATAGATTATTGAAATTGTGGACCCTGGAGACAGTGAGTGGAGAAATATTACTGTTGTGACCGGGATAGGAAAAGGGGACGTGTTTTTCTTGTCTATCTTTCTGCATTTATATGCAATAAAAAGATGGTGGCCTATTTTTTTTTACATGCTAATTGCATGAAGTACCATGATCCAGTAGCAAAAACAGTGAAGGGTATAGATGATATGGAGAATCTCTTTAATCTTGCAATTTCTTCCATGGTATGAAGAAACTGTTTAATATGTTCTAGTGATTAAAATACATTGTTGATGGTGTTGATCTAAAGCCTCTAAGTATTCTCCTTGCTGGAATATTAATCATACTGTAATGGAAAGAAAAACCAAGCAAGTGATCCTCTTTCTCCCATGCCATTAGCTCAGTGATAAAACCAAACAAAGCAAATGTTGCTAGTGAGAAACATTCAGCACAATTCTGAATATCAATGCACTTTCAACCCTGCACCCTTGGGATCTGGGGAAAACATTTGAGCTGTGCTGCAGATGATTGTATAACTTCTAGAATACTTCTCAGATGATTTCTATCATTTTGAAACATGTAGGCACTTTATGATATTTCTGAATAGGATAAATCCCCACACTGCAAAGTACACCACTATAGAGCACATTTCATAATGTGAAAATTGCATTTGGCTTTGTAAGCACTGATTCATCTGAGCTTTAGGGCTGAATCCTACTGCAAACTACCTCAGAAGACTTGATTTGCTCAAACATTACGTTCATAAATGGTAATCTTTTTGAATGATGTCTTCTGGGAAAGTGACAGCACAAATGATATCATTGTGAGTGGATGCTCCTGCAATATGGAGTGTCAGGAAAGAAGTATCAATAAAAGTTGTTGCATTAATATGGGTAGGAGGTGGTGGGGAGATGAATAATGATACGGACGTCAGACACTCATAAGTTTAATTTTGCTCACTCCAGGCTCTGTATAAAGCCCAGTGAGGCCAATGAGTCTTCCATATGATTTCAGTCTACTTTCAGTCAAACCCGCTATCATCACCCTAAAAAGTTTAGCTTCTTTCATTAGAGGGGCTCAAAAGGCATTGCACATTGATTACCTTGAGTACCTTGTGAGGTGAAGCTGCATTGTCCCCCTTAACAGATGGTGAAACGGGCAGAGAGTATTTTACCTCAGATCATAGTGACTAGTTTGGCTCCCAACTCCCTTCTTGAATAACTAGACAATCCTCCCTCATTAAGTGCTTACAATGTGCCTGGTAGTAAGCAAGTGTGCACGTTATCAAGTGTAACACCCAACACCGAGTATCTCTGGTAATATCATAGGTGATCCAGAGCTATAAAAAAATAAAGATGACTACAAAGATGAGGTGGGAGAAGGTAGATACTTTAGTTTCTCCTGTTCTTTTAAGTTCAGACTATTCTTTGAGTGAAAAAAATAGGTAATTATTATGTTTGCTGTGTTACGTTGCTGTGCGTAATTCACCTCAAAAGCATAAGGCAGAAAATTCAAATGATCAAGTGTAAAGCAATCAAAATCAGTGGCAGTTAACTGTGTGCTGCCTTTGATGTCATACATTTATTTACTCAATAGAAGCTGTGTTCTTGCATTGCTGCTCTCAGAAGATTTTTTGGTGCTAGTCTTAGACAATTCTGTGTTTACATCACATGCAATCGTAGGAAGGTGGAGGGGGGGAAGGGATGCCTGCATAGACTTCCAACTTGAACTTTTCCTTTGACTTGTACCTTACTCCTGAATTGAAGATTCTGCTCATCTTTCATCTCACAGGTTTGAAGACCCATAATTATAGCTGTTTCCATTCATGACCATGCTTAATTTCTAAGAAACCTTCATTACAGTTGTTCTGCAGTGTATTATGGGTCTAATACAAAGATAATGAGAGTCTTTCCAATTACTTCAGTGACTACTTGATCAGGCCCCATAGGCTTGATCCGCCAAACTCAACTGAAATATCCCTGTTGATTCAATGAGCTTTGGATCAGGTCGTATATGAATAAACTTGGATTCTCTACCACAGTCTGTAATTGAAGAGCTGTAGCATTTACTGAGACAAATCCAGTGGACCATGACAGCATGTATTCTGTACCTTCTCATCTAAATATGACACCAACAATATTTTTACGCCCTGAAAATGGATAATTGGTGGTAGTACCAGCATCAATATGGCTGAAGGTCTGTTAATGTTCCCACAGAATTCAAAGGTGTATAAAGTGAAAGAAAATTCCCCCAGGACTGCAAAATATCTGTTTTGGAACTATTTTGAAATAACAATCAGTCAGTTGGAAAATTACCCTAAAAATGACCCTTTCCCCCAGCTCATAACACTGAAACTCTTCTTCCTCAGTCCCAGATCTTCAGAGTGGAGGAAAGTGACTCAATGTCTTGGCCTGCTACATCTGAAGAAAACTCTTATCTATCCCATAGTGTTGTCCATGGGTCCATCTCTAATGCATCTGAGGGTGCCGAGGGAGTTGGCTGATGTGATTGCAGAGCCATTGGCCATTATCTTTGATGGTGATCGGGGGAGGTCCTGGACAATTGGAAAAAGGCAAATATAGTGCCCATCTTTAAAAAAGGGAAGGAGGAGAATCCGAGGAACTACAGACCAGTCAGCCTCACCTCAGTCCCTTGAAAAATCATGGAGCAAGTCCTCATGGAATCCATTTTGAAGCACTTGGAGGAGAGGAAGGTTATCAGGAACAGTCAACATGGATTCACCAAAGGGCAAGCCATGCCTGACCTACCTGATTGCCTTCTATGCTGAGATAACTGGCTCTGTAGATATGGGGAAAGCGGTGGATGTGATATACCTTGACTTGACCAAAGCTTTTGATACAGTCTCCCACAGTATTCTTGCCAGCAAGTTAAAAAGTATGGATTGGATGAATGTACTATAAGGTGGATAGAAAGCTGGCCAGATCGTCTGGCTCAACAAGTAGTGATCAATGGTTTGATGTTGAGTTGGTAGGCGGTATCAAGCGGAGTGCCTCATGGGTCAGTCCTGAGGACGGTTTTGTTCAACATCTTAATTAATCTGGATGATGGGATGAACTGCAATCTCAGCAAGTTCGCGGATGACACTAAGATGTGGGGGAGAGTATATAGACTGGAGGGTAGGGGATAGGGTCTAGAGTGACCTAGACAAATTGGAGAATTGGGCCAAAAGTAATCTGAGGTTCAACAAGGACAAGTGCAGAGTCCTGCACATAGGATGGAAGAATCCCATGCACTGCTACAGGCTGGGGACCAACTGGCTAAGTGACATTTCTACAGAAAAGAACCTAGGGATTACAGTGGACAAGAAGCTGGATATGAGTCAACAGTGTGTCCTTCTTGCCAAGAAGGCTAACGGCATATTGGGCTGCATTAGTAGGAGCATTGCCAGCAGACTGAGAGAAGTGATTGTTCCCCTCTATTCGGCACTGGTGAGGCCACATCTGGAATACTGCTTCCAGTTTTACTTCCCCCTCCCCCGACTACAGAAAGGATGTGGACAAATTGGAAAGAGTCCTGTGGAGGCCAATGAAAATGATTAGAGAGCTGGGGCACAAGACTTGTGAGTAGAGGCTGAAGGAACTGGGCTTGTTTAGTCTGCAGAAGAGAGGAGTGAGGGGGGGATTTGATAGCAGCCTTCAACTACCTGAAGGGGGGTTCCACAGAGGATGGAGCTAGGCTGTTCTCAGTGGTGGCAGATGGCAGAACAAGGAGTAACGGTCTCAAGTTGCAGTGGGGGAGGTCCAGGTCTGATACTGAGGAAAAACTATTTCACTAGAAGTGTGATGAAACACTGGAATGGGTTATCTAGGGAGGTGGAGGAATATCCATCCTTAGAGGTTTTTAACGTCTGGCTTGACAAATCCCTGCCTGGGATGATTAAATTGGGGTTGGTCATATTTTGAGCAGGGATAGGACTAGATGACCTCCTGAAGTCTCTTCCAACCCTATGATTCTATGATTCAAGGGGAATTAATTATTTCAATCTCTTTAGAATGTAAAACCGACACTAAAAATGCTAAGGAGTATTTCTACCTAAGATATTTGATGCTTGTGAATTCATATCAGATTGACAGCTATGAAGAACTGTTATCTACAAAAAGATACAGCATAGATAGCATAGTGAAACCTTCCCCAAGTGCCTTTGCCCTAATTTGGGGGACCACTCCTAGAGAAGTTAGTTTAGGGCAGCAATGAAGCTCATCCACTCCTGTCTGTTTCTGACAAGTCTTTCAATGGTTCTCCAGGTGCATCAGGTTTTTCAGCTCAGCTTCCACAGTTTTTTGCCATGTTGTTTTTGGGTGACCTCGTTTACACTTGCCTTCAGGCGTCCATCTTATTGCTATTCTGGTGATGGAATCTGAAGCACGTGACCAATTCATCTCCAACACCAGCTGGTAATGATGGTGCTCTCATCTTCTTGGCTGCAATGTGTGTAAAAAGGTATTGATCTGATATTGTTCTGAGCCAAAAGATATGGAGAATTTTTCTGGTAGGTTATATGGAATGAAAACAGTTTGAATATATCATACTTTGACATTCTGAACTATTCTGCTCTGATAAATACTGAGTTTGGTTTTGGTGTTGTATTTTGATGATTTCCAGGCTGTTTTTCTGGCCTTGGTTCTGTTCTGGATGTCCCAGCTTGTTCCACTATCCTCACTGATAGTGCTGCCCGAGGATGTGAATGTTTCTACATTATTGAGAACATAATCCTCTATCCATACTGGTGATGGTGAGGCAATATTAAGAGTCATGTCTGTCTTACTGCATTTGATTTTCAGTCCAATTTGCTGTCTGAATGTGTTGAGTTGGGTTGTTTTTTCTTGTATGTGGTTGCCCAGGGGAATGAATGGTTTGGTAATGAGCTAGAGCTGTTCACCTTTTTGTCACATAAAGTCTAGCCCAGCTTAGTGATTAGTTGTTACTATCTAATGGTTGCTTGGTGATCCCAGTCTAGCTCCTAGTCAACAAAAGAGCATCCAAATCTTGCCACCACTTCAACATTTTGAAGATCTGACTGTTCTCTATCCCAACAGCTAAAACTCTCATCTCAACTATGTTTTGATCACTTTCCACATTAATAATCACAATTTCTTCCCCTCACTCCTGTTTCCCAATGCAATCTAGCAAAAATTCAGCCACCAAAACTTTCTTCCTTGGCCAATATGACTGCTAGATCCCCTCATTGTATCTCTGATCTGATTCCTTTCTTCCAATGAATTCAAATTTAATTTTTTAGATCTTGTCTTCAAGATCTTTTCTTGTCTTCAAGATCTACAACTCTGACCTAATTTCTTATCGTGGCACAACCCAGCACCTCTACTTTTGTCAGTGATCCCAAATTTGATATCCTGTCTGCCTGCGTCTGCCCTGTCTCCATGCCATGTTGTCTATTCTAATTCATGGCTCTGTGTAAACTTCCTGGATGTCTTTGGGCAAGTTTAAATTTACAACCTCTATCTTTATTTTCTTCTGTAAAGTGGGGAGAATACCTACCCACTTAACAGAGTGTTGTGAGGCTAAATTCATTGCCAATCAGTGAGAATCGGAGATGGAAGGTGCCATATGAGTGATACTTGCAAATTTTTCTCTTTAGTTGTCTACTTGCAATTTTCATTTGAAAAATTGTTGCCCTGTTCTATTATATCCACTCAGTGGGAAATAATCAGCTAATGTAGAAAATGGATTTTTGTATTACTATAGATACAACAAGTTGGAGAAAAGCATAAGCAGGAATAAATCAAATGTTTGTTAGCTTTGTTGGCAGACATCTTTTCTAATATTTTCAAGAACACTCTGGACTCCATGGAGAATAGACAAGCCAAGTTTAAGAGACTCTGATGTATGCTGGTCTTTGGAACCTGATACAAGGACATTTACACCGATACTGTTGCAGTGCCCAATAATTAGGCCATCTGGTTGCTGAGACAAAATAATTCAAGATCATGTTAATTCACACTGTTAAATTTCTTCCTTTCTAACTCTTCTGAAGGGAACTGAGGATAATGGATGATTGTTTTAGAATTAATAGAGCATATTGTGGATGGTCTTATGGTGCTGGTGACTAAATTAATCATAGGTGCTCATACCATGATTATAAGCATGGTATGACTATCTGGGGAGATGACAGATGAGAAAGAAGATTGAAAGAAACCACCAGTTGTTGAAACTTCACTGTCAGCTTAGCTAAATGTGGAGCACATAATGAGACATAATCAGGGCCACCCAGAGGATTCCGGGGGCCTGGGGCCATCGGCGGCAAGCAGCTCCGGTGGACCTCCCGCAGGCGTGCCTGCAGAGGGTCCGCTGGTCCCGCGGCTCCGGTGGAGCATCCGCAGGCATGCCTGCGGGAGGTCCACCAGAGCCGCGGGACCGGCAAGCGGCACGGCGCCCCCCGTGCGGTGAAATGTCTAGAGCCGGCCCTGTTCGGCGGCGGGGGACCCTTCTGTTCCGGGACCCACCGCCGAAGTGCCCCGAAGACCCGTGGCGGGGGCCCTCCGCCGGCGAACTACCGCCGAAGCGGGACCCGCCTCCGAAGTGCAGCCCACTCTTCGGCAGTAATTCGGTGGCGGGGGACCCCTGCCGCGGGTCTTCGGGGCACTTCGGCGGCGTGTCCTGGAACGGAAGGGCCCCCCACTGCCGAATTACCGCCGAAGACCAGGTTGCACTTCGGCGGCAGGTCCCGCTTCAGCAGTAATTCACTGGCGGGGGGTCCTTCCCCCCGGAGCGGAAGGTCCCCCCCGCCGGCAAAGACCGGGAGCAGAAGAAGCTCTGGGGCCCGGCCCCACAAGAGTTTTCCGGGCCCCCTGGAGCAAGTGAAGGACCCCGCTCCAGGGGCCCTGAAAAACTCTTGTGGGGGCCCCTGTGGAGCCCGGGGCCTGGGGCAAATTGCCCCTCTTGCCTGTCCCCCCCCCCCGGGCGGCCCTGGACATAATTTCAGATTTCCCTAAGAAGTCAAACTCCTCTTACAAAACTGAATGGAATGGAATGGAAATTGTGTGATCATGGGAGACTTTAACTTCCCAGAGATAGACTGGAGGACAAGTGCTAGCAAGAATAATAGGGCTCAGATTTTTCTGGATGTGATAGCTGGATGGATTTCTTCACCAAGTAGTTGAAGAACCAACAAGAGGGGATGCCATTTTAGATTTGGTTTTGCTGAGTAGTGAGGACCTCATAGAAGAAATGGTTGTAGGGGACAACCTTGGTTCAAGTGATCATGAGCTAATTCAGTTCAAACTAGATGAAAGGATAAACTAAAATAGATCTGGGACTAGGGTTTTTGACTGTAAGAGGGCTAACTTTAAAGAATTAAGGAAATTAGTTAGGGGAGTGGACTGGACTGAAGAACTTGTGGATCTAAATGCAGAGGAGGCCAGGAATTACTTTAAGTCACAGTTGCAGAAACTATCAGAAGCCTGAATCCCAAGAAAGGGGAAAAAAAACCATAGGCAGGAGTTGTAGACCAAGCTGGATGAGCAAGCATCTCAGAGAGGTGATTAAGAAAAAGCAGAAAGCCTACAAGGAGTGGAAGAAGGGTGGGATTAGCAAGGAAAGCTACCTTAGTGAGGTCAGAACATGTACGGATAAAGTGAGAAAGGCTAAAAGCCATGTAGAGTTGGACCTTGCAAAGGGAATTAAAACCAATAGTAAAAGGTTCTATAGCCATATAAATAAGAAGAAAACAAAGAAAGAAGAAGTGGGACTGCTAAACACTGAGGAAGGAATGGAGGTTAAGGATAACCTAGGCATAGCCCAATATCTAAATAAATAATTTGCCTCAGTCTTTAAAAAGGCTAATGAGGAGCTTAGGGATAACGGAAGGATGACAAATGGGAATGAGGATATGGAGGTGGATATTACCAAATCTGAGGTAGAAGCCAAACTTGAACAGCTTAATGGGACAAAATCGGAGGGCCCAGATAATCTTCATCCAAGAATATTAAAGGAACTGGCACATGAAATTGCAAGTCCATTCGCAAGAATTTTTAATGAATCGGTAAACTCAGGGGTTTTACCGTACAACTGGACAATTGCTAACATAGTTCCTATCTTTAAGAAAGGGAAAAAAAGTGATCCGAGTTACTATAGGCCTGTTAGTTTGACATCTGTAGTATGTAAAGTTTTGGAAAAAATTTTAAAGGAGAAAGTAGTTAAGGACATTGAGGTCAATGGTAATTGGGACAAATTACAACATGGTTTTACTAAAGGTAGATTGTGCTAAACCAACCTGATCTCCTTCTTTGAGAAGGTGACAGATTATTTAGACAAAGGAAATGCAGTAGATCTAATTTACCTCGATTTCAGTAAGGCATTTGACACGGTTCCACATGGGGAATTATTAGTTAAATTGGAAAAGATGGGGATCAATATGAAAATTGAAAGGTGGATAAGTAACTGGTTAAAGGGGAGACTCCAACGGGTTGTACTGAAGGGTGAACTGTCAGGCTGGAAGGAGGTTACTAGTGGAGTTCCTCAAGGATCAGTTTTGGGACCAACCTTATTTAACCTTTTTATTACTGATCTTGGCACAAAAAGCGGGAATGTGCTAATAAAGTTTGCGGATGACACAAAGCTGGGAGGTATTGCTAACACAGAGAAGGACCGGGATATCATATAGGAAGATCTGGATGACCTTGTAAACTGGAATAATAGTAATAGGATGAAATATAATAGTAAAAAGTGCAAGGTCATGCATTTAGGGATTAATAATAAGAATTTTAGTTATAAATTGGGGACACATCAGTTGGAAGCAACAGAGGAGGAGAAGGACCTTGGAGTATTGGTTGATCACAGGATGAGTATGAGCCGTCAATGTGATATGGCCGTTAAAAAAGCTAATGCGGTTTTAGGATGCATCAGGCGAGGTATTTCCAGCAAAGATAAGGAGGTGTTAGTACTGTTATATAAGGCACTGGTGAGACCTCATCAGGAATACTGTGTGCAGTTCTGGTCTCCCATGTTTAAGAAGGATGAATTCAAACGGGAACAGGTTCAGAGACGGGCTACTAGGATGATCCGAGGAATGGAAAACCTGTCTTATGAAAGGAGACTCAAAAAGCTTGGCTTGTTTAGCCTAACCAAAAGAAGGCTGAGGGGGGGATATGCTTGCTCTTTATAAATATATCAGAGGGATAAATATGAGGGAGGGAGAGGAATTATTTAAGCTTAGTACCAATTTGGACACAAGAACAAATGGATATAAACTGGACACTAGTAAGTTTAGACTTGAAATTAGACGAAGGTTTCTAACCATTAGAGGAGTGAAGTTCTGGAACAGCCTTCCAAGGGGAGTAGTGGGGGCAAAAGACATATCTGGCTTTAAGACTAGGCTTGATAAATTTATGGAAGGGATGGTATGATGGGATAGCTTAATTTTGGCAATTGATCTTTGATCGTCAGCAGGTAAGTATGCCCAGTGGTCTGTGATGGGATGTTAGATGGGATGGGATCTGAATTACTGCGGAGAATTCTTTCCTGAGTGCTGGCTGGTGAGTCTTGCCCATATGCTCAGGGTTTAGCTGATCGCCATATTTGGGGTCAGGAAGGAATTTTCCTCCGGGGCAGATTGGCAGAGGCCCTGGAGGTTTTTCACTTTCCTCTGCAGCATGGGGCATGGGTCACTTGCTGGTGGATTCTCTTCAGCTTGAGGTCTTCAAACCACAATTTGAGTCTATGAATGGCTAAATTATGCACTGCTTTACACCCTTTGGCAGTGTTTTCCAAAGTGTGGTGTGTGCCCTCTGAGAGGAATGCAAAGGACTTGTCAGAAGTGGGGTATGGGGGCAAGGACACACATCTCAATTATTCATCAAAGCCTCACTTTCATTTAGAACAAAGGCTCTAGTTCAGGAGTTTCCTTTGCAATGGTGGTGTTTTGATTCTAAACCATTGTCCTAGCCCCCAGCATAGGACACTGGGCTGCATGAATCAGTTTTGCCACTGTCTCTGTGCTCTGGCTATTTCTAGCTGCTGGAATCTCCTTGAGGGGCTGTGGGCAGGTGTAGGGAAGCTAGCGTGGCCTTTGGACTGCTTTACTTTGCATCCAGGACTAGATAGGTCTGCAGCCAACACCAGATTCTTTTTCGTATTTTTCTCCAACCTTTCATGCTGCGACAAATGCTACACCTCTACCTCAATATAATGCAACCCAATATAACACGAATTCAGATATAACGCAGTAAAGCAGTGCTCCGGGGGGGGGAGGGGCTGCACACTGGTGGATAAAAGCAAGTTCGATATAACGGGGTTTCACCTATAACACAGTAAGATTTTTTGGCTCCTGAGGACAACGTTATATTGAGGTAGAGGTGTACTTAGATGAAGCTCAGAATCTGAATTCAGGAGTCCTCCTTACTCCTATTCTATTTGACAGGCCTGCTTAGACTTCATATCAACAAAATGCCACAAGCTGCTTTACAGCTATTTATTTCCTTTCCCGGGGAAAGGAACAATACATATTTTGTCATATCTTATTATACTAAAAGGCTATTAATGAGACATAAGCTGTTTAACTGTTCAAAAAAGACATTTTTCCAGAGAATGTTTCTACGTTTGAAGAGGATTTGCCATTTGATTGAGGAATATCTCAATATATACAATGCTACAGCAGTAAATAACATGACATTTTAGAATGTATTTAAAATTACCTATCTTCTGTATATATGAAAAATGAAGTGAATTCATATTTCTATCAACCTCTGTCTCTGAGTTTCCAGATATATCTAGACGTTTCTGTCGTATAAGCTTTAAAAACACAGCAATTGATTTTTGGATTGATCCTGTAATCTCCACTCTCATGGTACAAAACTGCAGAAAATATACACAGTGCCACCCCAAAGCTGGGTCAGCCACTAGAGCTGGATTCAGTTTTAGAGAAGGGATCAAGTAGATTGAGACAAAAGTAAACCTTTTAACTTGCTTAAGATAGCAATTCAGTATGATACTTTTTCTCTTATTAAATATAGCTCTGACAGTTAAGGAAACTTGCAAGCAGAGAGTATTCAAACAGAGTAGCCTTCTCTGGTGCCTTGCCCTCTGTACCCCCTCCCCTCCCCACCACCCTCTGTGGTGTCTTTCAAGGAGCTGTCATCAGTTCCACTCTCTTCTTCCTCAGTAAACTTACCCTCACCCAAGACCCCAACTACAGTACCACTTCTGCCTCTGTGACATTGCCTTGTGTCTCATCAGGTTAATTCCACACAGATTCCATGCAAAGGAGGCAGCAAAGTCGAACTCTTTGCAAGCCAAAGTACTTGGCATGGACAGATGTGTTAAAACTGGATAGCAGGTCTCTAGAAATGAGGCTGCAACCCAAGGGAATCTCCAGGAATGTAACCATATTAATCAAGTGAGTTTTCTTCCTTCTTCCTCTTCAGGATGTCCTTCACATCTCCCATTTCTCCCATGCTGTTTACCTTTCCCCACCCCTAAAGAACCCATAGTGTCATTACTCTTCTTTCAACAAAGGAGGACTGGATTTGCCAATCTGTTCCACTAATTGGTTGGAGGTATCATTGCTGACACAAAGCAAATGATAGCTCTTCAGAAATAACACTATTCCACCTTCTTTACTCAAGACGGAGAACAGAAAAAAAAATGAACAAAATGATGAATTGACTCTCTCTATTCCTTTCCTGACTCCACTGATATGGGTTTTTCCTCCCACTCTGAAACATCTGTTTAGTCTCCTCATGTCAGTCACCTTACTCTGTAGTTTAAATGTATTGTCACAGTGTAATTGTCAGTACAGTAGATGTTAACAAGTGCATCAGCAGTTCTGTTAAACACTGATTGCCATCCTGTAAATAATGCTTAAAGGTCTGGACTGTGTTTTACAAGACAAAGAAGGGTTATTAGGATCAGTCTGTGCCTTGCCTGGCCTGGTAAGCAGGTAATGATGCATGCCGGACACTGGCACTTCCATTTGTTTTCCTAATGCACATGAAATTTGAAATTTCTCTCACATACAGTGGAGGGTTTTTTCTTACAAATGACACAGCCACTCAATCTTTTATTTCTCTCATATATAACATGAAGAAACATAAATTGTTTGCATTGGTTTTCACTGCAGAGGATGTGAGGGAGGTTCCCATACCTGAGCCATTCTTTTTAGGGGACAAGTCTGAGGAACTGTCCCAGACTGAGATGTCCGTAGAGGAGGTGTCATAATATAATTCCCAATTCTGGACCTTAGCGTCCAAAATATGGGTATTGGCATGAATTCCCTTAAGCTTAAATTCCAGCTTAGATCTGATAGGCTGCCACCAATCAGGACTTAGAGTAGAGCGCCTGATCGACTCTAGTCTCCCCCCCAAAACCTCCCCTGGGGGTCTCAAGACTCAAATTCCCTGAGTCTCACAACAAAGGGGAATAAACCATTTCCTTCCCCCTCCCTCCTTCCTCCCCAGCTCCTTCCCGCCCTGGGAACACTAGGAGATCACCTGATTCAACTCCGTGAATCTAACACAAAGAGGAACTTTACCATTCTCTCCCTCAGGCAATACAGACTCAAGCTTCTTTGAGCCTTAACTAGGAGAAACACTCAAACAGGTCTTAAAGCAAAGCTTTTAATAAAAAAGAAAGAAAAAAGTAACAGGTTTATCTCTGCACTTTAGATGGTAAAAAGTTACGGGGTCTTTCAATTTATAAACAATAGAAAGAAACTTTCTCCAGCAGAAACACAATTTAAGCTACTTCCAGCAAGTACACATATGCAAAAAGAAAACAAATTAAAAGACTATGTCCGCCTTTTCTACTTACAATTCTGAACAGATAAAAGACTGTAGCAGGGAGATTGGCAGAAACCTAGTTACACCTCTAGCCCCATCCAGGACTCAGAGAGAACAAAGACAAACCGAAAACCCACAAACAAAGGCTTCCCTCCCACAAGATTTGAAACTATCTTGTCTCCTGATTGGTCCTCTGGTCAGGTGTTTGGGGTCCCTGTTTGTTAACCCTTTACAGGTAAGAGAGACATTAACCCTTAACTATCTGTTTATGACAGGAGGTTTTGGAACAAATTAATAAATTAAACAGTAATAAGTCACCAGGACCAGATGGTATTCAGACAAGAGTTCTGAAGGAACTCAAATATGAAATTACAGAACTAACTGTGTTATGTAACCTATCGCTTAAATCAACCTCTGTAGCAGATGACTAGAGGATAGCTAATGTGATGCCATTTTTTTAAAGGTTCTAGAGATCATCCTGGAAATTACAAGCCAGTAAGCCTAACTACAGTATCAAGTAAACTGTTTGACACTATAGCAAAGAACAGAATTATCAGACAGGTAGATCAATATAATTTGTTGGGAAAGAGTCAACACAACTTTTGTAACGAGAAATCATGTCTCACCAATTTATTAGAATTCTTTAAAGGGGTCAAAAATGTGGACAAGGGGGATCCAGTGGATATAGTGTACTTGGACTTTCAGAAAGCCTTTGACATGATCCCTCATTAAAGGCTCTTAAGCAAAACATGGGGTAAGAGGAAAACTTCTTACATGGATCAGTAACTGGTTAAAAAACAGAAAGCTAAGGGTAGGAATAAATGGTCAGTCTTCACAACAGAAAGAGGTAAATAGCAGGGTCTCCAAGGATCTGTACTGGGACCAGTGCTGTTCAATATATTCATAAATGATCTGGGAAAAGGGGTAATTTGTGCAGTGGCAAAGTATGCAGATGATACAAAATTCTTTAGGATAGTTAAGTATGAAGAAACACACAGGAATCTTACAAAACTAAGTGAATGGACAACAAAATGGCAAATTAAATTTAATTTTGATAAATGCAAAGTGTAATGCACGTTGGAAAATATAATCCCAACTATACATACAAAATGATAGGGTAAAAATTAGCTATTGTCAATCAAGAAAGAGATCTAGGAGTCCAGGGTGGTAACCAAGGAGTGGGGAGCAAGTCACCACCCACGACTCAAAGCCACAAGGGTGGAAAAATTGGGTGGGGGATGCAGGGTCACATGCACCCCAAGATTTCTGCTTTCCATTTAGCACAGAGGTTTTCAAGTTATAGGACATGTCCTGTGATCTCATAGCAGTTGGGCTCTGCAAGAAAGGGCCGGCTCCATGGGGTATCGCTGGCTGGCGCTAGTTTCCTTTTGGGAAAGAAGCAAGAGCACATCAGGGGCACAGCTTGGAGCGGTGCCACCCACTGTACTGGGAGCACCTGGCCATGCAGAAATAGCCCAGTTCAGGAAGCAGGGCGGCTAGGGCTTCCGGCCAGTCAGCGCCCCAGTTCCCACAGTGCAGAGAGCCAGAGGACCAAGCAGGCAGGGCGGCTCCCAGCAGTTTCTGATCCCCTGGTTCCTGGCAGGAGATGTTTTCAAATGCCCATCTAGAGGGCGTAAATATGCTTGCTCACCCTGGGCGCTAATATGTCTAGTTGGAGTCATTGCAGAGAGTTCTCTGAAAATATCTGCTCAATATGCATCAGCCATCAAAGCTCACAGAATGTTAGAAACCATTAGAAAAGGGAGAGATTATGATATTTTCTGTTTTATGACACTATCTAAATCCATGGTGTACTCACACCTTGAATACTGTGTGCAGTTCTGGTCATCCCATTTCAAAAAATATATATTAGAAAAAGTGTAGAGAAGGGCAAAAAATATTAGGGATGTGGAGCAACTTCCATGTAAGGAGAGATTAAAAAGACTGGAACTGTTCATTTTGGGGGGAGGGATAGCTCAGTGGTTTGAGCATTGGCCTGCTAAACCCAGGGTTGTGAGTTCAATCTTTGAGGGGGCCACTTAAGGATCTGGGGCAAAAATTGGTCCTGCTAGTGAAGGCAGGGGGCTGGACTCAATGACCTTTCAAGGTCCTTTCCAGTTTTAGGAGATTGGTATATCTCCAATTATAAATAAATAAATTTAGAAAAGAGATGACTAAGGGGGAGATATGACAGAGGTCTAACCAGTCATGAATGGTGTGGAGAAAGTGAATACAGAAGTGTTATTTACCCTTTCAGCAAACACAAGAACCAGAGATCACCCAATGAAATTAAGAGACAGCAGTTTAAAAAAAGTAAGGAAGTACTTCACACAACGCATAGACAACCTGTGAAACTCACTGTCAGGAGAGGTTGTGAAGGCTAAAAGTATAACTGGATTAAAAAAAGAATTAGATAGCCAAGATGGTCAGGAGTGCAACCCCATTGTCTAGGTGTCCCTAAGCCCCTGACTGCTAGAAGCTGGGACTGGATGTTGCGGGATGGATGACTCAATAATTGCCCTGTTCTGTTCATTCCCACTGAAGACTCTGGCACCAGCCACTGTCAGAAGACCAGATACTGTGCTAGATGGACCATCAGTATGGCCATTCTTATGTTCTTAACAAAGAGCCTGATTTTCCACACCTCTGCCCCTTGTGTAGTTAATTATATGAGTGTGTGGACAGTTCATCTAGATCAGAAGGGTAGACTTTTGAATATGCACTGTGCACAGGACAAAATGACTTAATTTTCCCAACATTACTTGCACATCAAATGATTAATTTATTTGTCTTCGCAATACCTCTGTCGGAGGGAAGTACTATTATCCCTAGTTCCCAGATGGGTAATAGAGGCACAAAGGCTAAGTGAATTGACCAGATCATATGCAAAGTGTGTGGAGGAATTGAACCCAGATGTCCCAAGTTCCAGCCTTGTGCACTAAACACTGGACTATTGTCCATTGCTAAGTAACGCAGGACCCGTTATTGTGGCTGTAGTGTTCAATATCACATTTAATTGAGTAAAAACTTTAAAATGTAAATGACTCTCCTTTTGAATTTGCAGTCTGCAATGTCATGGTAGTACAGACGCCAGGAATCCTGATGCAAAACATAGGCCCATTTTTGCTGAAGAGGATGCAGGCCTTGCATACATATACATGGTGTCAAAGGACTCAGTTGTGAGCCTCATGTGTCTGCCCAAGAGCTGACCTCTTACTTTCTTGTGTGGTCATCCACAGCAGGGGTTGCCTCCATGGCTGGGTACTCCCCCCTCAGGCACATGTGGGTGGGCAGAAAGCATGGAGTATGTGGTGTTTTGTTATCACTCAGAGATCTGCTTCATTCAGTGTCTCAGTTCCAACTGCCTCTTCACTGAGTAACACGAGCTGCTACAAAATAGAATTCCCTACTGTGTGCCAAACCTTGACTATGTCTCCCAATGCACTAACCACCATAGCCAGGAAGTAACCTATCTCAAGTATGGAGCTGAGGCAAACTCTGTTTTGTTTTTCAACAACATGTATATTTACTTTCCTCAGTGTACTCAGTTCTTCAGGATTACATAGAAGTAACTTACTGTGTGGAAAACAGTCAAAATTCCCAATGCAGCACAGTGCATTAGATGTGAACAATACTAAGGGGGCTCAGTCATTTAATCTAACCGTTGAAGAATAACCAATGAGCAATGGAAAGGAATGAAGTCATGAAAACTGCAATCTAAAACGCAGCAATTTTACAAGCAAGCAATAAACATTACAAGGCAAGTAATATATTGCCCCCGGTGATGTCTGAAAAAGTACCAAACATTCAGCACAGTGCTAGCTCTTATGCACCCAACATACTCCCTCATCCCAAAGTACCAATTAGCCATAATTATCTAATTATATTCCATAAAAGTCTTCCAAAGATGAGGATTTTGCTGCTTGGGACTCATTAGCCCTTTTTAACATACTTATTACGCTCTTTATTTCTGACCACAAAGAGGGAAGAAAGTCCTTAAATATTCTCTACTATTCAAAATATTCTGCTTGTCAAGCAAAGCCTGCAAAAGGAGCCAGTCTCTCAGGTATATGTTAGCTCTCTTTTGAACTGAAAACGACAGGTAACAGTTTGAAAAGCAGGCTTCCATAGGACAACTAGGATTCATAATACAGGGTATTATATATCAAATACAGGATATTTACTAGAGCTGACCAGAGGGTGACAATTCTGTTTCACAGCATTTTTGAGACTTTAAATTTTTCATTCTGCATTGGACTGAAACTTTCAGGATAACTGTGTGTGTGTCCATGACTTGCTTGTGAAGATACTGACCTGAAAGGTGAGAGACCCAAGTTTAAGTCCTTGCTCTGCCTGATTCAGAGCAGAGTTCTTTATCTCAGATAACTACAACTGAGGCAAAGAGTGGACTTGAATCTGGGTTTCCCACATAACAGGTGAGTGCCCTAACCATCCCAGACTGAAAAACCTTCCTAACTATTGCTCTGTGGTAACCGATTCATAGACGCAAAACATTTTGAGTTGGACAAAACAGGATATTTTGTCAAAAATTGGTGAAGCTGTCACCAATGGATGGCTTGATTTTTCAAAATTCAGGTCTAGTTGTTCTCCAGAACTAAGCTCATTCCCAATCATCCATAATATGTAGCATGCTCACACAAAAGACCAAATGCTTACAGTGGACTTTCTATTCAAATAAAACAAGATGACCAAATTGATTATGACCCTTTTTTTCTAAATGAATCAATGGTGGAATCTGTCCTACTTTTTTCCTTCCTGTAGGGACAGTCCTTTTGTTTAGCTATGTTCCTGGAGGGCCCTTGGTTTAGCATCTCCAATTATCTGGTCAAAGAAGAGGAGTAAGGCAGCTATGTAAGAGAAGTCCAGTAGATCATAAGTTAGACCACTGAATTATACTGAATATAGTTTTTCTAACCTCTGATTCTATGCATAATACCATTCATGTACCTGGAGAAGAAAACTGGAAAGTAGAATTTTTCCATCATGGAAACAGATTCTTTAGTTTGTCTGAGCTGTGCTTGGTACAGGATCTGAGGAAGTGGCATTGCATCACCTTGGCTAACACTAGGATTGAAGGAATGCAAAAGACCAGTTCAGTCCCCAGAGCAGGGTTGGATCCAGGCGCCAGCACGCCAAGCGCGTGCCTGGGGTGGCAAGCCACGGGGGGCTGTGCCGGTCACAGTGGGGGGGCAGGCAGGTTGCCTTTGGTGACATGCCTGCACAGGGTCCGCTGGTCCCGCGGCTTCGGCGGACCTCCTGCAGGCATGCCGCTGAATCCGTGGGACCAGGGACCTCCTGCAGGCAAGCCACCGAAGGCAGCCTGCCTGACGTGCTTGGGGTGGCAAAATACCTAGAGCCGCCCCTGCCACAGAGTAAGTTAGCGCAGCACTAACCTTTACCAGCTGCAGCAATCCCCTTCTGCCCTCAGAGCACCTTCTACACCAGGAGCTCCTGTATAGATGGTCATGACAACTTTATTCCAGTTGGGGTCAATTCCCCTATAAAAGAGGAATCCCTAGCTAGCGTCTAAGCAGAACTTCCTTTGACCTTCCAAAGCAGCACAAAGAAACCACTGCAGGGCCAAAAATGTGACACTCCATTTTTGTTTCAAACATTAGATGTTCCAAATCTGCCTCTTTTGCAACTTTACTATTGTGAATTGGGTAGAGCAGGACTTCATGAGCATTACATGATTTTTCTGCTGGATGTGCTGTTCCTGAGATGAAGCCTTGAGAAAATAAAATTTTCTTCTTTAGCTGCAATCAAATGTTTATAAAACACTCCCTGCCAACACACTGCACAGCTAAAATGTAACAGCCTCCAATATTTAAAGTAGCATATAGTAGGTAGTAAAAAAAAAAATTGAGTTAAGCTGTATCTCCTTCTAGATGCAGAGTTTTGTATTTACTGTCGTTCCAGCAGAATTGGAAGGACAGTCACGTCAGGGTTATATAATTGTTAAAAGTCATGAGAAGTGCTTGCTGTCACATTTTTGAAGACTGTATTTTGATAATGAATGGTAATGTTTAATGAGAACATTGTCAATATGACAGCAGCCCCAGCTGTCACTGGTGTAGGGCAGGAATTCTGCAGGGGTTAAGAGTCTACTGATAAGTTGGTTGGTGCTAAGGGGTAGATTAGATTAACAAAAGATCAATAGAATGGTTCTCTTTTGCAATTTTGATTATTATGCTCTCAAACTGTTGAACTGAAAGGTTGTTTTGATTGATTCATCAGACCACTGCATGATCAAACATAGGTCACTATACAGTCTGTGTCAACATACTGAGAGCTCCAGCCTTAAAATGCTAAGTAATCCCACAGCTTTTACTTTGAGTTGGCATTTAGCTGCACGATTTGTTCTCTATGAGCCAAAAGCTTTCCTTAGTATGGTTTTTGCTGAGATTTTTTTTACCTATGGACAGTTTTGTAAATAGTATTGCAATTGATCTTGTGCATTAGCCATGTGCCAGTGAGATGTCTGACAAGACAGTTATTGTAACCAGTGGTGAATGTAGCTCAAGCTCAGAATGTAGATCGAGCCATTTGTGGAGCCACTGTCACAGGTCTCAATATTAAGGGGATGATGACATGTAAGTTGGTGATGAAGGGATGCAGCAAAGAGAAGAGAACTGAAGGAAAAAATAGTATGGAGGAGTTCCACAGGTGGGCCATAGCCAGAAAAACATACTTGTGTGCTCACATAGAGTGCATATGTAACATCGACAGACCCCGGTCCTCAGTGGACGGAATCGAACCTGGGACCTATGAAGCTTAGTGCATGAGCCTCTACCGCATGAACTAAAAGCCAACTGCCTGTTAGCTAAGGCTGGAGTGCAGATTCATTTAACTCTCTCTAAGTATTCTCAGTGCCACTAGATGGGACAGAAAACCACACCCAGAAGCTGTGTGAGTTACACACAGATCTCCAGTGCAGTCCATTCCCATCCCTGTAAAAGCCACCACGTACATTTGATCTGGAGGGAAAAGTCTCTCTAGACTTCAAAACAAATGAAAACTGTGTTTGGAGGGAGAGGAGATATTCTCTCCTAGCAATTTATTAAAGACCTAATATGATTCCCTGCCTGGTAAGATTTTTCTTAAGAGTCGTCATAAATCTGTGCTGGTTAGAAGTCCCTCACTCCAGAGATGAGAGGGAGTTGGCAGCTGCAGATCTTCTTCCTTCTCACTCCCTTTGGAAGAAAGTGGGAAGTGGGGGAGCTGGGACAGAGTAGACTCCTGATAAGGAAGATGTTTTCTTTTCCCCCTCAGTTACGTACTACTGGAAAGTCTGTGAGCCCCAGAGCTATTCACCAGCTCCTTTTAATGACCCCATTTCATGTCCCCTCTCGTGGCGAGTCATTACTTCCCTAGCCAAGGAGGAAGTGGCCTGAGGGAACACTGCTCCCTTCAGCCAAGGAAAGCAGGGAGAGGGCTATCTGTTCCCAATCAGGTGTCCTCTGAGCTGTTCTCCCTCCCTCCCACGCCCTTGCTTTTCCCCCCTGCTTTCATATCTGCCTCAATTATACATCAAATAGAGTTTAACTTGCTATCCAAAAATGCTAGCTACCTTCTTTAAAGTTTTCCTCATGGAATCAGCGAGGAATTGGTTAGATCCTCATTAAAGATGATATTTTATACTTTTTCTCCCCACCTCAGGCTTTTGCTGTATATCCCCTTCTATCTTTTCCAAGCTTGCCTGAGACAGGGAGAAGTGGGGTTGGGAAATGTACACGTTTTTACAGAGCGAAGTCTGACAACCGCAACCACATGCAGCACTCAGTCTCTTGTCGTAACCCAGGTCTTTCAGTTTGCTTTAACCCAGGCCCTTAACAAATCAAGACTAATATAAGTAATGCTGCTGTAGTAGCTATGATTTCTCTCAAAGGCAACAGGAACATGCTTAGAGAGAGCCCGTTTTTTATTGTGCTGCATAGCAGGGTTTTGCTAATCAAGAGGAGTACTGGATAAGACAGCGTTTCTAACATGGCTATGGTTTTTAATGTAGTTGGGCATCATAAATCAATGAGCCCAGAAAAGCCCCTCTGTTATATAAGCCCCCCACCCTTTTTTCAAAAAATATTCTAGGTTGATCATTTTATAGCCAGTTTTATGGTAATCTGCTTGGCAATGAGGCTGATACTGAAAGTCTGCTCAATCCCAGTATGTTCAGTGTGCTTTAATAATTTTTAATGTGTGGTCTCATTAAACAATAAAGAACAGCATAATCCCAAACTATCCACATTTTAAAGTGAATAACGGATCAAAAACAGAGAGTTAAAAATGCAAAGTGATTTCCAAAGCACGGATATTAGGAGGGTTGCGTAGTACTTCCTGAAAATCAGGCTCATCTAAGTGTGTCAAACCAGGCATCCAAATCACTAGCCACTTCTGAAAATGTAGGCTGACTTTCTACTCTTGAGGTGGTTTTGCTCCAAAAATTTGGGTTTCAGACCTTCAACTGATTCAACATAAATGGGTGGTACTAAATTTCTGTCTTATTTCATGTACATCAATGCCCCACACTGAGACAAAAATATCAATTCTGATGCCGGTCGGCTCTATTTTGTGCACCATGGTTAGACTAAAACCTGACTAGAACTAGAAGCAAGAAGGCAAGTGTTCAATGCACTGCTGCTCCTAAGCTGACTGGAAGTAAGGACTATCAGAGGCTTATGTCAAGTAACTTAGACCAATTTTGCAGGCTAAAGAGGTTAATGGCCAGACTGTGCCCCACACACTTGTGCTGACTACTCTGAGAGGAGTCTTTTTTAAACTAATGTCAACACTTGAAGAGCAAGATATTAGTCAACATTACAGTTGTACAATCTGGCAGTGAATTTGCATTCATAGATTGAAGCCAGAAGAGACTATTAGATTGGCTAGTCTGACATGTATACGATAGGCCATTAAAATTCACCAAGTTCCCCGTATATTGAGTCCAATAACTTGTTTGATTACAGCATATGTTCCAGAAAGGCAGCCATTCTTGATTCACAGACCCAAAGAGACTGGGAATCTATCACTTCCCTTGGTATTCCCTTTGCCCTCAGTATTAAAAGTGTACCTTCTTTCTCACTTGAATTTGTATGGCTCCAGCTTCCAGCAATTCATTTTCATTGTACCTTTCTCTTCTAAATTAAAGAACCCCTTAGTGTCTGATATTTTCTCCCCATGAAGGTACGCTGAGGTGAAGTCTTCTATTTTCTTTTTGATAAGCTAATCAGATTGACCTCATTAAGTCTCTCACTGTAAAGCATTTTCTCCAGCCCTTGAATCAGTTGAGGTTCTTTTCTTGCATCATCTCCCATTTTTCTCCGCATTGTTCTTAGAACTGTGTGTTGTATTCCAGTATTGGTCTCACTAATGTTGTATGCAGAGTGAAATCACCTCCTTACTCCTCCTCACTACTTCCTTGTTTATACCTCCAAGGATGCTGCTATTCTTTCTGCCACAGCATTGCACTGGAAGCTTATGTTTAGTTGTCTGTCCTCTATGACATGGAAAGTAGTGACACTACACTATTCTGTATATATGGCTTGCACTCCTTGTTCCTTGATGTATAACTTTGCATTTGGCTATGTTAAAACCTATTTTGTTTGAATGGGTCCAGCTGATCAAGTGACCCAGCTCACTGTGTCTGGCCTCCTTTTCCTCCTCATTATTTATTACCCCACCTATTTTTGTCATCCACAAATTTTATTAGTGGTGAATTTTATATTTACCGCTCTTTTCAGGCATAGTACTGATTCCTGTGGAACACAACTAGAAACACCCCCATTCTGTGATGGATTCCCCATTGATCTCTGTCAGTTAGCAGTTCCTAATCCATTTAACATATGTTTTGATATTATGTAGTACTAACTTATAATCAGAATTTTGTCCAATAGCGAGTGTACTGCCTTAAGTCTATTACATCTATAGTTACCTTTATCTGTAATCCTCAAAGAATACCAGTTTTTTATTCAGAGACTGTGATAGAGTGTGTTTTAAGTGTACAAACCCACACTTTGATAAACCTTGAAACTCTAGACCAGTCAAAAATTTTCCAGCAAAGTATTTTTACAACAGAAAATACTAATTTGATTAAATTGAAACATTTCATGGAATGTACAGATTTTTGTCAATTTTTTATGGGAAATTATCTAAACAATAATAGCCAAACATTTCATTTCAAATTTGTTTCCATTTTGACTTTTATATTATGAGGTTGAACATTTCAACCTTGCTGAAATAAAACATGTCAGATAACTTTTCATGTAATGAAATGTTCTTAGATTCCTACTTCTCATTCCAGTGTAGGACTACATGAAACTTCAAAACTTCAGGATTTCCTGTGGGGTGGGAATTCTAGTTTTAATCCATCTCTACTTTGAGTGTTTATTTGAATCTACGCTCTGAGCCTCACTACTGCCAATACTACTAAACAAATACTAATACCATTGTATCCTGAATACATTGAAGTAATTGGGAACTACTTGTGGACTAAGGGGTTACTCATTGTGAGTAAGGGTATCAGAATCTAGTTCTACATTTTATTTACTTAAAAGAACCTGGGTAGTTGCTTCATGGAGTAAAGACCATTTACATGACCTCTTTGCCTTAGAAGACAAAACAATTCCCTTTATATAAAAGACTAATAACCAAGAAGGGAGGCATTACCTAGAAGTTGATAACTCTGCATTCAGCAGCTGGCTAGATGCTCTTGACAGAGGTTTGCACAGCATTAGCTTTGCAAACCAAACAAAAAGGGACACTTGAAGGGAGATTATCTGCCTGGTGATGGTGCATTCAATACACACAGTAGCACAGCATAAGTAAGTAAAGATAAAATAGGCGACAGGAGAAAATATTAGACTAGCTCAGAGTTCCTCACAATTGTAAGTAAGTGCTGAGATCAACAACTTTGTGCCAGCTTTAAGTTTATTTTTAATATAGACTATAGTGAGGATGCAGTGCAATCTGCAATTCTATGGTTGTGAAGTTTGCCACAGTTTTGCAGACTGACACCTGGAAATGGTAACGTGGTTGCTTATTGTAACTATAGTTAGGATTTTACAAACCATATTGTGGAGGAAACAAATGCTATCTTAGTCTTCCTCACTTCTATAGTACAGGAGCTGATCAACTCCTTAGGCCATATTCAACTGGTTTCACATTCAGTTTTCCTCCCATCTGTGGTACCCCAGGCTTCACCTCATACAGCATTTAACCATGATGACCTGTGAGGATGATGTGGGCCAAAGACAGCAAATGTCTGTAACGTTCTAAATGCCCATCATTGCATTGGTATAGTAGATGAGCTGCATTTACACCAGATATATATGAAAAGCTATGAGATCCATAGGTCTCTGAGGGAAGACAACACACCCCAATGGTAGAGATGGAAAGTCTTGCCCCCTGTTTGGAGTAGGTGATAAAGACCATGACACATGTTTTATTGCACTGCCGCGTCCAGCTGTGAGAATACGCCAAAAAAATCACCTAGGAGAAGCCAGTGTTTGTAGTTATGGATGTGAAATTGAGTCAGTGAACTGAAGATGCCTGTATGATCAGGGAAATCTCCTGAGATGAGTCCTGATGTCAAGCCTCGTATTGAGTCAACAGGAAAGTAGTGAGATTAAAGTGGGCTGAACACCAGCAAGATTCCTACACTGACTTTGTACCAGGATGTATATACTCTAGTGACATTTGAAATAGTCTGTTCCTGGGACCAGACCTCAGCTGGATCCTGGGTTGGATACTGAAAGTATGGCTGTGTCTCTAGTAGCCGCTCTCTTCTGTCCTTTCCTCATAGACACAGGCCATATAGAGGCAATATCACTCCAAATTGGAAGAGGGAGCTAAATGATATTCAGGTGACATCAGTTTTACCTATGAATAAGTTTTCTCAGCCTAGATGTCGGAACAGCAGAGCAGTGAATCTGTAACATAGTGAGAACAGCCTGTTGCTCCTCCGAGTGAGGAGGAAGTAGTATCTGTTGGGAACAGGTCACTGATGGACCGGAAGTCTTGATTGTGGTGCTGCTGCTGCTTCAGTGCAGTTGGAAGGCCCCACTGGGAAGGGAAAATTGCTGGAGTGGGAAGAATCTGGCGTTTATTGCCTCCCCATCCTGGAAGTCCTGAGTGGCATAGTGAGGCTACACCGGGAGTGAGGGGCATGGAAGGGCCTGCTGAGAGAGGAGTGCAGAGTATCTATTATGGATTTTGAGGGTATCAGCTGTTTAAAAAGAGTGTGTGTGTGTGTGTGTGTGTGTGTGTGTGTGTGTGTGTGTGTGTGTGTGTGTGTGTGTGTGTGTGTGTGTGTGTGTGTGTGTGTGTGTGTCCCCAAAGAGAATTCTAGAATAAGGGCTTCAGAAATTTTTTTATTTTAAAAAGGCCCACAGCGCGCACAGTGTCTAACATTTGGTGCTAGGCACATGCTGGGCAACTGAGACCACAGTTGCACAGAAGGAAGGTTAGCACACATTGCAGACAGACAATAACATACAATGTATCCTGGATGGCCAAGTCCTTGAGGCAGCAGTAGAATCAAAGCACTCTGGAGCAGCAGGGTCAAGTGCCTCTGAGCAGTAGTATCAGTGATATCACAGAACCTTAGGAACAGAACAACACAGTCATCTCTGTAACTGGATTTCAGTTGAAATAGAGAATAGAACTGAAAGCTAGCTGACAAAACTTCAGCACAGTAGAGAGTTGGTACAGCTGAGGTTCAGGTTTCGACTATCTGCATTAGGACATGTTTGCTTTTTCAGTTCGTGGCTGGGAAGCTGACAACTTCTCCCCAAGATGTTGCTCCTGTCAAAAGGAAACAATGATCCTGTTTAAATTAGCAAACAAAGTGTGACACTCTGGATTTTCAGTGTGGATTTTATAAGCACGACATTTCTGATGGAAACTAATGACACTGACAAACAGCCAGAAAATGAATGCAATGCACTGGGGGGAAAGGTGCGTTTGGCATTGCACAGCTTTTCTCTGCTCCAAAAAATAAATACATAAATAAAATTGCAATGTGTTATCACAGTAGGATTTTTGGCTTCTTTAACCAGATACTTATTTAACAATCTGGATTCTTAGAAAGCAGTAACTTAACATATACAATTGGGAATAATGCTAACATAGCAACAGGCGGCCTGTACCATTAGTAAATTATTAGGGTTAGTTTAGCTAGCTGTCTTTAGGATTTTTTTAAAAAAATAATATTGTAAATGCACTGAAAGGTCTTCCCCTACAGAACAGCATTATCCAGCCTTGGATACCTATGCAAACATTAAATATTTTTATAGTATGTTGTAATGCATTGGAATACTGCTTCAAAGATGAGCTATGAAAATTTCAGCTAGTTTTACTAATAGACAAAATGTACAATAATTGTAGTGCATCTGGCTGTGCATATGTATGTACAAGGGGCAACAGCTCTTTATGGATGCAGGAGTTCTCTAGTGTAATGGTTCTCAACCAGAGGTATATGTACCCCTGAGGGTACACAGAGGTCTTCCAAGTGGTACATCAACTCATCTATATACTTGCCTGGTTTTACAATAGGCTACACAAAAAGAACTAGCAAAGTCTGTACAAACTAAAATTTCATACAGACAATGACCCGTATATACTGCTCTATATACTAAACACTGAAATGTAAGTAAATATTCCAATTGATTTATTTCTAATTATATGGTAAAAATGAGAAAGGAAGCCATTTTTCAGCACTAGTGTGCTGTGAAACTTCTGTAATTTTATGTCTGATTTTGTAAGCAAGCAGTTTATACGAGGTGAAACTTGGGGGTATGCAAGAAAATTCAGACTCCTGAAAGGGGTACAGAAGTCTGGGAAGGTTGAGAGCTGCTGCAGAATAGCATTCAAGATGAAGTCTTAACCTGGCCAAATTTGAGGGGATGATGAAAGGCCAGTATCACACACATGTTTATATTTTATAGTATATTGTACTTGCTAAAACCTTGGAATAAGTTGGAATGTTTCTGTAACAGTTTTCATGTCCAACCTACCTTAAAACACTCTGTAAAGATGGATTTCCATACTGTTCATGCAGTGGAGCCACATAAAATTCACTTTCACATCATCTATTTAAGGCAATGGGGGGAACAAAAGACTCACTCCATTTTAAAACAAAAACAATTGTGAATTGAAGACTCTGAACTAAGGGATTTGCTTTGCCCCTCACCCCCGCTGTAAAGTAGGAAGCTGCTTTGAGTTTTGCACTTGGTTCAGCAGTATCTTTTTTTTGTCCAGATGGTCTTTTATGTATATTGGGTTGCATTACAGTGATGTGGCTGATGGAAGCCTGCCAGAAGAGGAATAGGGGCACCAAAGATGACTAAGGTCTAAATGAGTTCATAATACTATCCTCTGTCAAAAGAATAACACCATGTCAAAGCAGTGTTGCAGGTGCATAACTTACATTCTAGCCCTTAGCATCAGCTCAATCTCTGTCTCTTTCTCAAATGACAATAAAATGCATTCCCAAGCATCACTTACAAAGTAATTGATCATTAGATGGGAGAGCTTTCACTGATTAACTTCACATCTGGTAGTGGTGTCTACTATTCTGATGTACCATACAGGAAATAATGAAAGCTCTCTCTGCCACAATCTCTCTAAATGGTTTCTATCAACTTAAGTGAATATTCCATCAAACTGTTTGCACAACAGCACTTTACGCATTGGTTGTGATATAAATCAAAGTTTTAAATCCACACATGATAGGGATAATGGTGCCTAAAGTGAGACACCTCCTTGAGCCTAATTTTTCAGAGATACGGAGCCTCTGTGGCTCCCATTGATTTGACTGGAGTTGAGGCTGTTCACTTCTAAAACTGTGGGCCCATGTTAGCTTACATTTGGCTCCCAAGAACTGAAAAGCTGAAATTTATGGCCTCTTTTAAAAACTTGGACCCCACTGCCAAGATGGTCACAAGATTATTTTACAAAGACACTCCCTGCTCCTTTGTGGTCTGGAAAAGGGACCTGGGATGGATCAATGAAGGATTCCTAATTCTATGGTGTTTTTTAAATGTGTGGCTACCTGTAAGCGTGTGCAGACTCACCCAGCAGCGCCGCCTGCTGGTTGTCCTCGGGAATTAGCATCCAGCCTCCGGAGTGCCCTCTTCAAGCCAGTGTCTCGCTGCCACTGCTGGCCCCCTGTCCCTCCCAGGACACCGGTGCTCCTTTAACTGGGTGCTGCCCCCAGCAGTACCCCCACAGTTCTGGGTTCCTCCTCCCAGGGGAACCCCCACCCACTATCCCGACTTTGCCTCAGTTTTGGCTACTGCCCTGTCTCCATCTAGCCCCCATTCACTGGGTTAGACTGCAGTATAAGCCATTCATCACAGGCAAAGGGCTTCAGACCTGCTGCTTCTGCCTACCCATGGACTGCACCATTGCAACTCTGCACCTATTCAGCCTATAGTCAGGCCTGCAGCCTGGGGCTTTCCAGGACAGAGCTCCCAGCTCCCCTGGCCCTTCCCTAGCCCTGCTCCCAATCTAGGTGTCTGGCTTAGGTCCTTGCAGCTAGGTCCTTCTCCCTCTACAAGCAGAGGGAAACCTACTGGGCCCTGGCTCTCAGCCTCTTATGAGTCCAGCTGGGACTAATTGGGGAATGGCTCCAGCTGAGCCTACTTCCCCAATCAGCCGGGGTTTTGCTCCTTTCCTCAGCCCCAGCCCCAGCCAGGCTTTTCCAACCCTTCCGGCTGGAGTGGGTGCTCACCCCACTACATTACCCTACCTGTGTCCTATCTCCTACTCTCTGCTGTAGGTAAAAGGTAGGGCAGAAGATGGAAGAGAGTGGAAGATTTGGGGAATGAGCAGTAAAAGTGACAGAAGCCAGCACCTGGATGCTTCAGCCATGTATGGGTAAACCATCTGCAACTGGTCCTACCTTCCAGGGAAATGACTGATGGACTGTAGAATTGCCAGAATTTTCTTCAATGACAAACACAAGACTGAATACACAAGTTCACACAGTGATATGACTGTTACTAAACAGACTCTTGTTCTAAGCCATTTGCTTTTCTTGCACAGACACAGTACAATTTACTGGTGATAGAAAAGAAAGAAGCTGGGAGCCATGGAAAACCAGGATCCACATCTGGGGTCCCTTAACTCTTCACTAACTTGACTTGTTCTTACTTCAGTCATTCCAGATGAAAACACGACCTTGCTTAAAAAAAACAAAAAACAAAAACAAAAAACACCTAAAATTAAAATTATGCATCTGAATTCCATTATCCAGGATAAACAGTTTACAAAACAGGTTCCTCGGGGTGTCATCCAGAAGACCGTTTATTGCCTTCCCACAATTGACTTTGTGTATCCATTGTCTATACATTTACAACTTAAATATTTTTTTCATTTCAAGGTCCAAGAGAGACAGACAAGATTTTCATCTCAAGGCCAAAAGACCAAAAACATCAAGACACTTGATCATGGCCTTGGATAGGTCAAGAGTCTACTGACACTTGATCTTAGCTCATAGAGCTGAGAAGCTATTATATTTGGCAAATTTGCATACGCCTGAACAGAGGAAAAGGGACATTTCCTTTGGCATTGGAATCCTCCTTCAGATCCAAATAAGCTCACTCCCATTCAGATGTAAGCAATTTTACTGAAAAAAACCTGGCCCTTTTTGGAACTGCAGATCTTTTTCTTCCCACCCACTTTTTTTCAGCCCCTTCAGATCATTTATGGAAGGTCATTATTTGCCCATCTAGGTCCTGACCCCTGCAGTCAGATCTGTACAGGCAGGCCTCTATGCCTGTTACTGTCCCTTTGAAGCTAAAGAAATGTGAACCTTTGTACCTATGTGGTGGCCAAGTGAAACAGATTACAGGACAGGCCATAGGATCTGACATTTCATATATATTCCAGTCAATTCCACTCCTGTGACGAGAAGCTTCGAGGCTGAGGAACTTGTTTTGAGGGGAGGGGAGGGGAAAGTCTGTACTTAAAGAAATAATGGTCCCATGTGTGACCTTGAGCAGGTATTGCAGGGATGAGGGTTACTAAAATAACCAGTAAAATTAAGATTGCCACTCTTGTTTGCAGCCTTGCAGTTCATTCATATCTACTTATCTAGAAGGAACGGCTATTAGCTCTTAAAAGGTTAAATTGAAATAATACTGCTCAAGCATTAGTCAAAGTCAAAGCAAACATAACAAAACTAGTTCATGGCCACGTCTTCAGATGAAAAGTAAAACTGGCATAATGTAGAGGTAAACCAATTAAGATTGAATCAAAATAGTCAATACCCCAAACCACTAAAGAATGAATCAATGCACAGCTGTATAGATTGATCTCTCTCTACATATAGATCTCTGGTACATTTTGCATCTGCTAAGGTGTGGATCATAGATTTCAAGGTTTCTTTCAAGGATACCAAAGCATTACATTAACAGCATTAATTCCACTCTTTAAAAAAAAAAAAAAGAAGAACTATCTTTAAGCTTTCTATTTATCTTTTAAAAAGAGGGGGAAGCAAGGGCTCACTCCTGGAAGTCACTGAGCATTCTCCTCCTGATCCAATAAATGGCTTAAAAATGTGCTTAACTTTAAGCATTTAAGTAGTGCGATTCAAGTTGCTTGCATATTGATTCATCATGGTCAGTATGAGTAAGGAAGTACTTCTCATTTGGGGCTTGATCCCTTAAGGCACTGAGCACGCTAATCCCAACTAGGAAAATGTAATCACTAGTCTAATTTTAAAAATATGACTTCAAAGGGATAACTCGTGCAAAATATCTGCTGAATCGAGTCCAATAGTGTGTTCTCAGAGTTCCTGTGAACGACCAGGTCTGTATTCATGTACCTGACAAAACCAGTTCTGGTGATCTATCCCCATTCTATTTAGAAATTCCTCATGTGACCCTGTGGGCCTGGGGCAGCCCTCACTGGTAATGCCACGTTCAGTGCAGGCTGCAAAAGAGAGATCTGATACTCCCAAGACTATGTAACACTGAAATTAAATTCCCCAACCAGACACAAACTGTGCTTCTGATCCCCCCACACTGGTTATCAAGAAGCAAAAATGAAATCATACAGCCCCCTTTATTGCATTCCAGTTCTCTGTCTCCCAATCAGCACCCTGGGCCAGTACAGGGAGAAGTTATTTTAAAACAAACTCTGCTCACCTATACAAAATGTTCTTCTGACCCCAGAGGGTCAGCCATGTTACCAGGTCACTATAGGTTTGTATCTTACCCAAAATACCACTGTGCCAGCCAATCCTTTAGTGTCTAAAATTAAAGGTTTATTATAAAGAAAAAAAGAGGAGAGATGTTAAATGGTAAAACAGTCACACACATACAAAGACTTCAAAGTCCATCAGGTTCCTAGCAGAATTGGTGAGTTTGCTGGCTTGAAAGTCCTTTTGGAACACATCTACAGCTTGGATGGGTCATTCAGTCCTTTGCTCAAAGCCGCATTTGTAGAAAGGTTAGTCCAGAGGTAAGAAGCAGGACTGAAGACAAGAAGCAGAAGATGCAGCTGCCTTTTTTAGTCCCTTGCCATGTGCTTGTTCTTTCTTTGTCCCAAAGACAAGCTTCCCAGCACATGGCTTTGAAGCCTTACAGTTCAGCCCATAGGCATGCCCCTGCCTGCCTTGCTGAGTCATAAGGTCTATCCCTTGCCTTCTCTCAATGGGTCAGCTGTATAGCTGATGGCTCTTGATGGGCCATCAAGCAGGCTAGGCAGTGCTAATTCCAATCTGTCTAGTGGGGTGTCACCCAGGTGCACAGCACAAGTTTGGAACTACAGACATACCATACGTATAACTTACCATACAAAGGTGATACAAACACACAAATCAGATCATCATACCTGGTGAATTATAACATTTTTGCAGATACCTTACATGGCATATCTGGCATAACTGATTCTAATTTTACAATATTGATATTTATAATATCCTAAAGTGTACCCTAGATTCCATACGGTGTCACACCTCACTCAAGAGAAAATGTTAGTCCACAAAACCCACAGGAGAAAAGAGAGAAAACAAAAACCCCTTCTCTGGTTGTATCATACTAAGCAGATCCTCAGCCTAGAACAGAGGAACTCAGAACCTAGATTTACTGACAGAGAGAAAATCAACCTGTTTAATTCCCGGCATCAGCACACGACTAATGGTAGGAGGCAGCACACACCAAAGAACACTCCCATGGAAAAACATCAGAAAAAGCCATGTCCACATGAAGATGGAAACTTTGCAAGCAAAAATGTCCAAACATAGCTTTGTCTGCGGTGAGGACAGCATCAAAGTTTCACTTCTTCTCTGGGAATAGCTAGAAAATGAATGAACAGAACTCAAAGTAGCAGTCCTGCAAACATCAGCTGCAGGAGCGTCTCCACTCTCCATCCCAAAGCACTCGTGCGTGGGGGCAGTAGACAGCTGCATCCATTTAAAGAGGTGCTCACAGTTCTAATTGACTTAAGTAAGCATGCACTCCGAATGAACACAGATTCTTTATTCCAGAAAACTCAAAACTCCAGCCCCACTTTCTTCTTCTGTCTTTTTTTTTCTCTTCCTCTCTCAAACTTCCTCTAGCATTTTCAAATGTGTACTGCATTAACAAACTCCTGTCCACTTAGCATTAGGTCTGTTGAACATTAATCTCAAGCTTGGGGCCCCTTCCGATGAATGGCTGGGATTCTCTGCCGAACCTGCCAGTAAGACACAGTTCGCTAAAGCTACCTGAAATGTGCTGTTGAAGTGAAGTGCACACACTTTCTGGTGTTTTTCATTCCTCATCTATTTTTCATGGGGGGAGGAAGTTGCAGACCCGGACAGCAGAGATTCAAACCGCCCAAAAAGTCAAGACTATTTCTTTGCCCAAGTTGCCCATATAAGCAATTGGTTTATAGCCTCAAAATGTTGGATAATAGTCATTTATTCAACAATTAATCATTTGTTAACTTTTTATAAACACTTCATAAATGAACTCTTTATATAAAGTGTGACCAATCATGTTTTTCAAATTATGCCATTTCTTTGGTATAGTCTCTCGCTTAGATCATTGTAAACACTGAAATCTAATTGAGCAATCTGTGTGTATGGGATATAGAAATATATATGATACAAATCAACATTTAAAAATCTCTTACAGTATTGTGTATATTACCGTAATTTCCTCCATCTTGGCTCCTGCACTGGACAGTCACTTCCCTTTATACAATAAGAAAGCACAGCAAGATCAAGGAAGAAGTGACAATTTTAAGGTCCATTTTCTCATGATCCAGTACTAGAATGGAATGTTTTATACTTCTGGGAAACCTAGCTTTCCAGGGGCATACTTCATTCATCTGTAACTAACCATCTGCAAGTTTGAGCCATGCTGCAACTGAAGCAGTTAACGATCATCACGTGACTTTCAAATCTGATGTCTCATGACCTAGAAGGATTAGAGTTACATTGATAGACCAGTGAAAATACTTTCCGACCAGCTGTTCCCAAATATGGATCCTAGAACACAGCCTAGTTACATATTGTCCACTTTGACTTACTATTTAAAAGCCTCATCCTGTTCCCATTCTTAGACAAGGCCAAAACTTCAATGAACCAGAAAAGGCTGGCATTGACAGCAGTTTAGATTAAAGGAAAAACTGTATCTACACTCCCTGTTGTTCCAAAATCTTGCTGCCTGCATAATACATAAACAGCATCAACAGCTATTCACAGTATGTGTTTAGGAGGAAATTTGAAGCTGTGGAATCTTACCTATTCATGATGGAGGTGAATTGTGGAGCTTATCATGAAAATATTCTCAAATGAAATATTTACATAAAATATTTTAGCTAATACTATCATTCACCTCTTTAAAAAAAAATCCTGCAATAGTGCACATTGAATATATACTTTACTCATTTTATTAGACTTTCTATAATGTTTTCCAGTATGTTGGCTATTTCTTTGACAAACCCTGTCATAAACTATCACTGAAAATTGCTTCCAATATCATGCAATTAACACCAGTTTCTGCAAGTAATGAGTGAGGTCAAGTTTGCCTGTCAAAGCAATGCATTTTGTCAAAGCCAGCTGGGAGAAATAGGCAGCACCTGTTTCCACATCCTGCCTGCCTAATTAAATACAAAGAGCCTGATTTTATTCTGATACCATTTTTACCACAATGCAACTCCATTGACTTAAGTGGTGACATTTCAGATTATCGCTAGTGTGAAAACAGCATCAGTTCCTAAGCATCCGATCAGTGAAGCGGTTCTCACAAAATAAGGATCGCCCAGACCTGGAACTGAACTTAAACCAAATGCCTTTAACCATGGAAAAGGTAAGATCTGGATGTGAATTTTGCTTCATGTCCCCATCTCCACTTAGATGTTTACAGGCAGGATACCTCCAAACATTCAGATGTTACCCCCGTTCTACAGTCTAAGGCATATATTATAGTGTGCACAAAAGTAAAATTCTGCTCACTTTTAAAAGCAAGTTTTGTTTTAAATCACACACAGGCAACTTTTTGTCAAGTGATATGGCTAGATTATTTCAATAGATAATAGTGTAACATTCACTGGGTGGAGACAGATGTTTGTTCATGAAGTCACCGAGCCATACTTATTCCAGTGTCTCTTGTGTCCACTTTCCACGAAGGGTCGGTACCAGCAGCAGACATGTCAAGGATGAATTCCCACTCTGTCACTGCGAGTGCAGAAGTAGGGGCCCGCAAGTATTTTAAAAATTAATTGTATTACACTCCCAAGGTTACAGCTTTTCTCTGACCTTGGGTTGGTAAATGCTGCCACCACCTAAATGCAACAAAAACCCCTTTGAACCCAGGAAGGAGAACATGGGAATTCCTCTCCATGGGGTACCCTGAAGCCCTTTCTCCCCCCTCTGGGGAAGAGCTGAGAAAGAAAACAAAGGAAATTAGCTGTTGCTATCAGCTAATCAAACAACATGCACAAACCTCTTAGGACACCAAAATCCAATCTTATTGTTAAAAGGGTAAATTTTATTAAAAACAAAAAGGGAAAAAAGTATATCTGGAACGTAGGCTGTTGCTAGATTTTAAAAGAGCAATTCCAATAATTAAGCACCCAAAATAGCTTTCTTGGGGGTTCAGCTTAAAGGTTCAAGGAAATGAAATCATCTGGGGTTAGCCCAAAGGAGATCCACAAGCCAAAATAAAAAATAAACCTGATTGTGTCTAACTAAACATTCCGTATCCAAATCATTTCTTCTAGGTATGGAAGATGAATTTTCATACCTGGCTCAAGCCTTACACAGCATTTCTGCTCCATCTCTGCAGCCCAGAGAACAACAGACAAAGGGAAAGTTTCTTTCCCAATTTAAAAAAGTTCTACCTCCCCATTGGATCTTTTGGTTGGGTGTCCACTCCTCTTCTTTTACCTGTAGGCTTGTTAACCCTTTACAGGTAAAGCAAGCAGAGAACAGACCAAGAGGGATTTTACAGCTAACTGGCTCGCTGGGTGGCCATCAAAGGGAGCTACTCTTTCCCTCCTCCCCCGCCCCCCATGTATCACAACATATCATGACTCGTCCATGGCGTGAAGCCACCATGGTTTTGTGAGAATTATCCATTTTGGAAATGAAAGTGAGAATTAGGGACCGATGCACCATGTGTAATCCTTTACATCAATGTAAAATGAGCATAACAAGATATAAGTGGTAGAATGGTTTACACTGGTGCAAGGACTACATAATGTGCAGGGCAACTGATTCAGATCCCTTTTCAGCTATTACAGTATGTACTATTTCCAATAATGTGCTCATAAGATGCAGATGCTATATTTTTGCATTGTGTGTATTGCACATTTCAAAGTAATTTCCTATTTATCACATTTACATAATAACTCTAAGTGATGCTTTTTAGTAAGACATTATATAGACCACAGTACATTTCTGAGTTTTGTTGTTTTCATAATTCCAGAGTACAAATGTGATGAAACTTTTGTTTGGGGACATTAAGCACACTAAGAATATCTTGCTTTTGGTTTTGAAATTGTCAGTTAACAGGATTTATAATTAAAAGAAAGGGAGGAAATGCAGTTAAATTTTGAGTCACTACATAAATTAAGTGCTTTTATGTTTTTTGCTTTTCTGATAATATGTAAGGTTTTGCAGTATGTGAGAATAATTTAACTGAAGCTCGAATATCACATACAAGGAACCTAAAAGCCTTCTAGAGATTTACAAAATTGTAATTAAAAAAGAAACTGACAAAATAGTTATTTTAATACCAGCTCTACAACTAGCCATAAACAACTAAATCAGAAATTCTGTGATTTCCCTTCCCCTCTTTGGGAACTTAATTATAACTAACACTTGAATTCTGCTAATGAAGTCCCACTTTCAGTTCCTCTGCTGGTGCCTGGCCTCAGTGGAATTATTCTGGATACATACTGGTGCAGCAGAGGAGAGAATTTAGCCCATTCTCCATGGAAAACTTGATTTTTTTCCAGAAACTTCTTCCTAGGACTATATGAGCTTGATCTTCAGTATGTGGAAACTGGCATAAAGCTCCACTGAGGTCCATGGTGTTGCACTGATTTACATCACTGGAGGATCTGAACCAACACTTTTTCCAGCTGCTGTCTGTCTACAAATAGTCCTAGATTTCGCTCAACTTTATGTACAATTTAACTCAAACTACACAAAAATGTAGGCACTCAGTATTTGAGAGACAGCTAGATACTGTAACTCTGGATGCCAGTCATCAAACAGTAACAACTGTTGGTTGCTACCAACCTTTTTGCTTACCCAAATCCCATTGAAAGGCTTCAGTTTACATCTGTGGGCTTTGGCCTATGCCTTAATGATGGATTTTAATCAGTAACATAAAGAATTTGTATACCATTGCCAGTCTCAATCACTCTGTTGCTGAAGGTCTAGAAGTGGGAAAAGAAAGGCCTACAGTATATCTATCTCTGTGTTGAACCCCAGGTAAGTCTCTTCACACCATAGAATCTTTTCTTAACACATGTGAAGGAAAACTGACCTTTTTTTTTTTTTTTTGTAGAAAGTATTTTTTTTAAAGTTTGGTATAGAAATAGAGATTAGCAACCCGAACTGTACTACCAACAGTGCTGACATCCATTATAGATTTCCATTCAATCTTAGCGACACTTGTGATGTTCTTTCTTCTACTGCAGCAGACTTGATTCTAAATTGTCCCCACAAAGAACAGCATTGCTTGACATATTCAGAATTAGATTGGCTAGATGATCTTAATTCAAGAAAGTACTGAATTTGTCTGTGGTTCATCTATAATGCACTAAAAGGAAAAATCCCTAGCTAGACAAGTAAATTATTAAGTCAAAAGTCTACATGTTATAATTTGTATATAGTAATAACTTATCTAAGTAGGATTGAATATGCTTATAGTTAAAATGAGGGAGTGAACTGAATTGGAAATGGTTACTTACAAACACAAGGCCAAATTCTGACCTTAGATGTACATGTGAGGGCAGAATTTAGCCCACAGGGTTTCCTGCCTATCCATGGATAAGCTGAAAATTTTACTATTGGTGCAGTAATTACCAGCTGCCCAGAACTTAATGTCTGTGGTGATATTTGGATTTGGGAGCAGTAGAGATAGACATTGCCTCTTCCTGGAAAGGTGTAATCAAGAAGAAGAGGTAGGACATCACACTTCATAAACAAGGAAGCAGTTGAGGCCCAATCCAAGTGACAATGGCAGTCTTTCTGCTTACTTTAAAGGGGTGAGCGGACACACATATGAGTGCCTTAGATACACTGAATAGTTGGTTGTAATCAGTTCATAACACTTTGAACCCCAAAGAGATGCTAGCACTTTTTATTAGCAGAAGCACACTATTCTCATTCTAAACCCCAAAACATCTTAACAAGTACTTCAACCAATAATATATCCAGCTTCGGTGTAATAAACCTATGCGTGCTATACCAATCACACATGTCCATGAGCTAGTCTAAAATAATCATGAGTTTAATATACAGGTTTTTATAATACTGGTCCTATAGCAGCTTGTTGCATATGCTGTCTTGCTCCCACTGAAATACTTTGCCCTTGGGTAGGTACTTGCCTATTTGAGCTGTTTTATAAGTCCAGGGTAGCCAACAAAACCCTCAATTTAGTACAGACTTCTTGATGGTGTGGTTGTTTTCCCCCTTGGCCATGCTAAAGCTGAGTCTGCTGTAATGGATCAGGTCTGATGCTGGTTTTCCTGTCTGTACACTTAGCTAATTAAAATAACAAATCTTCACAGCTGTCTACTTTGGATTCATCCTTATCACCATAAACTAATTAAAATAACGCAACCGGTAGCAACTCATTAAGCACCAATCATACTTTTCATATAATTATAATACTAAAAATTAATTTTTCAGGTTCTTCTCTTCTTTCTCCTTTAGCTGTTGTAATTATTTTTCTTGGGTATCTACCTATTCTTAATGATTGTTTTGTTTTGTTCTCTGATACTTTCTTACCATTATACGTTCTTTACCTTTTCCTTCTCTCTAAGATGTTCAAATGTTCAGGGATTCCTTTCAGTTTGGATAAGCACCCCAATTTTTATAAATTTATCCTGAACTTTGTCTGCTTCATAACCTAGGAAAAAAAATCTGACAAGCATGGGCCCTGATTCTGCAGAATACTTAAGCACATGCTAAATTTTAATCCCAGTGGCAAGACTACTCATCTACTTAAGTGTTTTGTTGAATAAGGGCCACAGTCGTGTGTGTATGTGTGTGTGTGTAGCTATGCCCAGCAGATACAATTATTGTTCCAATATGGAGATTAGAACTGTTTTATTGTACATCTGCAGTTTGATTACAAAACACCATTTCACCTGCATACATACCCATGATTGCAAGTGGGTTAGGTGACATCCTTATTGTAACTAGGTTTTCAGATCTGGTTGCATTTATAGCATATGAATAAGAAAGCCTTTGAAAAATAGGGAGGATTACACATTCCCTGGAAACCAGTGGGAGGGACAGAGGCAACCTTGCTTCCCTTCCTTAGAGGTCAGAAGAGCATAGCATCACAGAGTGAGGTGGGCAGTAATCTTCTGGCTGAGGTGGAAAGAAAGGGGACTCAATGTGCCCATGATATTCTTCACCATTCTCCTGTGAAACCCAGTTTTGCCTTTTGGCTGATTTGTAGGTCAGCAGTAGAAGAACTTCTATTACTTCTCGTGTATCTACAGAGGCCAGGAGTGCTGAACGCCAGCTACAAATCTTTTCTTCCTAGTCAGAAGCTGGGGGGATGCCTGCTCTATTGGCCAGTCAGAATTAGGAAAGTGATATAACACTCTGGTATATGATTAGGCACACTAAGGGTTGACACATATTGGCTTATTTGATATTGGGATATCCAGATATAACCAATATTCAGCAAATATATTATTTGCTTCAGTCATCACTAATATTAATGTCACATTAGTTGAAATTTCAAAGAATCCTGTGGCACCTTATAGACTAACAGACGTTTTGGAGCATGAGCTTTCATGGGTGAATACCCACTTCCTCAGATGCATGTAATGGAAATATCCAGGGGCAGGTATATATATGTGTGCTAGCAAGCAAGCTAGAGATAACGAGGTCAGTTCAATCAGGGAGGATGAGGCCCTGTTCTAGCAGATGAGGTGTGAAAACCAAGAGAGGAGAAACTGGTTCTGTAATTGGCAAGCCATTCACAGTCTTTGTTCAATCCTGAGCTGATGGTGTCAAATTTGCAGATGAACTGAAGCTCAGCAGTTTCTCTTTGAAGTCTGGTCCTGAAGTTTTTTTGCTGCAGGATGGCCACCTTAAGGTCTGCTATAGTGTGGCCAGGGAGGTTGAAGTGCTCTCCTACAGGTTTTTGTATATTGCCATTCCTAATGTCTGATTTGTGTCCATTTATCCTTTTCCGTAGAGACTGTCCAGTTTGGCCGATGTACATAGCAGAGGGGCATTGCTGGCATATGATGGCGTATATTACATTGGTGGATGTGCAGGTAAATGAACCAGTGATGGTGTGGCTGATCTGGTTAGGTCCTGTGATGGTGTCGCTGGTGTAGATATGTGGGCAGAGTTGGCATCGAGGTTTGTTGCATGGATTGGTTCCTGAGCTAGAGTTATTATGGTGTGGTGTGCAGTTACTGGTGAGAATATGTTTCAGGTTGGCAGGTTGTCTGTGGGCAAGGATTGGCCTGCCACCCAAGGCCTGTGAAAGTGTGGGATCATTATCCAGGATGGGTTGTAGATCCTTGATGATGCGTTGGAGGGGTTTTAGCTGGGGGCTGTATGTGATGGCCAGTGGAGTCCTGTTGGTTTCTCTCTTGGGTTTGTCTTGCAGTAGGAGGCTTCTGGGTACACGTCTGGCTCTGTTGATCTGTTTCCTTATTTCCTCGTGCAGGTATTGTAGTTTTGAGAATGCTTGGTGGAGATTTTGTAGGTGTTGGTCTCTGTCTGAGGGGTTAGAGCAGATGCGGTTGTACCTCAGTGCTTGGCTGTAGACAATGGATCGTGTGATGTGCCCGGGATGGAAGCTGGAGGCATGAAGGTAGGCATAGCGGTCGGTGGGTTTTCGATATAGGGTGGTGTTAATGTGACCATCACTTATTTGCACCGTGGTGTCAAGAAAGTGGACCTCCCGTGTAGATTGGTCCAGGCTGAGGTTGATGGTGGGGTGGAAGCTGTTGAAATCATGGTGGAATTTTTCCAGAGTCTCCTTCCCATGGGTCCAGATGATGAAGATGTCATCAATGTAGCGTAGATAGAGAAGGGGTGTGAGTGGACGAGAGCTGAGGAAGCGTTGTTCCAGGTCGGCCATGAAGATATTGGCATATTGTGGGGCCATGCGGGTGCCCATAGCAGTGCCACTGATCTGGAGATATATATTGTCATCAAATTTGAAATAGTTGTGTGTAAGTATAAAGGCACAGAGCTCAGCAGCCAGTTGTGCTGTGGCATCATCAGGGATAGTGTTCCTGACAGCTTGTATTCCATCTGTGTGTGGGATGTTTGTGTAGAGAGCCTCTACATCCATGGTGGCTAGGATGGTGTTTTCTGGGAGGTCACCAATGCATTGTAGTTTCCTCAGGAAATCAGTGGTGTCACGGAGATAGCTGGGAGTGCTGGTGGCATAGGGTCTGAGTAGAGAGTCCATATATCCAGATAGTCCTTCAGTGAGAGTGCCAATGCCCGAGATGATGGGGCGTCCAGGATTTCCGGGTTTGTGGATCTTGGGTAGTAGATAGAATAACCCTGGTCGGGGCTCTAGGGGTATGTTGATTTCTTCTGGTGTTAGTGTAGGGAGTGTCCTGAGTAGATGCTGTAGTTTCTTAGTGTATTCCTCAGTGGGATCTGAGGGAAGTGGCCTGTAGAATTTGGTATTGGAGAGTTGTCTGGCTGCCTCCTTATGATAGTCAGACCTGTTCATGATGACAACGGCACCTCCTTTATCAGCCTCTTTGATGATAATGTCAGGGTGGTTTCTGAGGCTGTGGATGGCATTGCGTTCTGCACGACTTAGGTTGTGAGGCAAGCGATGTTGTTGTTCCACGATTTCTGCCTGTGCACGCCGGCGGAAGCATTCAATGTATAGGTAGATCCCACCAACGTCCCCTGGTAGATCTACACCAGCGACACCATCACAGGACCTAACCAGATCAGCCACACCATCACTGGTTCATTCACCTGCACATCCACCAATGTAATATACGCCATCATATGCCAGCAATGCCCCTCTGCTATGTACATCGGCCAAACTGGACAGTCTCTACGGAAAAGGATAAATGGACACAAATCAGACATTAGGAATGGCAATATACAAAAACCTGTAGGAGAGCACTTCAACCTCCCTGGCCACACTATAGCAGACCTTAAGGTGGCCATCCTGCAGCAAAAAAACTTCAGGACCAGACTTCAAAGAGAAACTGCTGAGCTTCAGTTCATCTGCAAATTTGACACCATCAGCTCAGGATTGAACAAAGACTGTGAATGGCTTGCCAATTACAGAACCAGTTTCTCCTCTCTTGGTTTTCACACCTCAACTGCTAGAACAGGGCCTCATCCTCCCTAATTGAACTGACCTCGTTATCTCTAGCTTGCTTGCTAGCATATATATACCTGCCCCTGGAAATTTCCATTACATGCATCTGAGGAAGTGGGTATTCACCCACGAAAGCTCATGCTCCAAAACGTCTGTTAGTCTATAAGGTGCCACAGGATTCTTTGCTGCTTTTACAGATCCAGACTAACACGGCTACCCTCTGATAGTTGAAATATATCCATCCAAATTTTGGAAACATGTAATTCACAGATCTCAAAGTGAGAATTCACTTCTGGACATTCTGTGCTATATGCCTAGTGTACACTGGAGGTGGCATTCCAAAAACTAGGTCATATACCATCCCTTTATAACAGGGAGAACATGCTGGACCAAATCATGCACAATAAGAAACTATGATCTCAAGGGCCGATTGCCCTTTTTACTTAGTCACTCCACTAATCAGACGTGAAATTCTTTAGATCTATATCTAGTTAACTTGGGTCAGATGTTGGTAGAACTGGTTAAACAAAACTGTCATTTTGTTCACATTTGCTGCAGAATTTTTCAACAGAATAAAATATTCCCTCACACCCTTCCCCCCCAACTGGAAAAGAAGGGAGGTGAAATGAAAAAAGGGTAGGAGTGGAAGAAACTTAAAAATTGAAACCCTGCATTTTTTTCTTTGAAAATTTTTGACCAAAACAAACATATTTGTTACTTGAAAAGTCATTTTTTATCAAAAATAAATTTCAATGAAAAAAGCATTAGTTCCTCTACTTCTGGGTATTGGTATGAACTCTTCCTGTAGTCCCAGAAGTGCCTAGGAAATCTAATAGAACTGATAAGGCAGGTATGTAAATGCTTTGATGCTCCACTTACACAACAGCTGGAATTCAGTCTTACCATGTATAAAACAAAACTTCTCTCCCACAGATTTTACTGGGGCCTTTTCCTGTACTGCAACTTAATATTCATCTCAGGGAATAATGTTTCTACACACTTTTGAAGCAGGTTTAATCATTTATTTACTGCAAGACCTTCACTTTTAATTGGGCCTTTCCTGTCTTTTCCTCTTCCTACTTGCTCCCCAGGAGAAATTTTTCTTTCACGGTTCCGAGCTGAACTCTAATTCTGTTTTGGCAGACTTACTTTTAAAGCGCTCTTTTACCTCTTCAACAGCTGACACTTTTTTCAGCAGAAACATAATTAATATGCCTGCTTTTCTTTGCAATGTTTCTGCCCAAAGACTAACTTTCCTGTTCAGTAACTTCCATTTCTAGAAAAGGACTAGCAGAACCTGGTCAATAATTTATAACAAAACAAAACAAAAATCCAGCTCCATTTTATCCTTCTCTATCGTCTTTCATCAAATTTGAAAGCATGTAGGAAATGGTCTCAGGATACATCTGCAAAGCAAGAGTGAAATATAAGAATTACTTCACCCATTACTGCAAAGTTACTTCTGATGCACAGCAGTTGCATACAATAATACTGCACAACATCT